>NC_090816.1:4212200-4264303 GCF_000390325.3 Nicotiana tomentosiformis | reverse complement strand
TCAAATATATTAAGCAACTTATTAACCCTTGCCTTTCTTGATTCGCCTTCACCTGTACGGACTATATCAAATACAAAGGCTAAATCTTTCCGACTATCTTTACCACTGTCTGGTCCAAACATAGGATGAGGGCAAAGTATATCAAAATGAGTGGGTAAAACTCGAAGAAAATCACTCTTTGGGTATTCTTTGACGGACAAAACATCAACGAATAATGTGTTCATCTTAAGACTTTGGATTGGAAGTGATCTTAAGACATGCTCAGTGGAAATAACTGAAGTACATAGAAAATAATTGACTCCCTTATTTCTATATAGACCCCTCAACACATAGTATAAGTTAAATTCTATAGTCATTGAATTAGTATAAACATTGATTTTAAGTTAGTTTTATCCCTACATTACGGTGAAACCGATCACAAATGACTTGATAATACAAACACTTTACAAAACCTCAAGAAGAAACAATTGACTACACTTTAAGTTTGTTATGATTTGAAATGCCGGAACTCTATTCCTTCTACTTTTTAGTATTGCTCATGTTATAACAAATATATGTGATTTTTATAAAATAGTTATTTATTTATTGACATGGGATGCACGAGTGACGCACAAGATGCACGTGCGGCGCACACAGACGCTTAATTTATTAAATTTACTTAAGACCTCTTATTAAGGTTTGACGCTAAGCCACCAGTTTTGTTGAACCGCTCTTGTCTCAATACACATAAAGATAATTTATTCGGCTTTAATTTAATAGCTTTCCCCAATCCCCTTTTCTTTTTATTTTCAACATGTTCTACTTTTGTGCTTTTTACTAAGCATCATCGCTTATGGATCAATGACAACAATGGGGTAATTGATGCACGATTAAAATTTAATGTTGAAGTAATCCTAGATCTCCTCACCGAAAAAGTGAGTTCGATGATTGTAATATACACGACACTAATTAGTCCAATAACCAATTACACTCTTATTATCACACTAATCGCAACGACAACTGAAGATACAATTCCTTGCTGCAAGACTCAAACTATGAGCTACTTCGTCAGAATTATTTTGATCATTAGCACAGTTATTATTGCATTAGTCGTTCCCTTTTTCGAATATATTATGACATTTATAGGCGCATTTACGAGCATTTGTCTGTTTATGTTGTTCCCATGCGTCTACTACCTCAAGATCAGGAAGCCCTACTCCAGAAGTTTTGGGATATAATTTATGTTTACTGGGGTGATTTTAGTTTTGGGTTATTCTGTTGCCATATATGGCACTTAAGTTACATTGAAAAACATATAGGTCATATCTATCAAAAATAAAGTATGATTCATGCTGTGTACTTCAAATAAATTAGGTCCTGCTGTGGTCTGGGCTCCTTTCACATGTAATCGTCATGTTACCGCTAAAAATATTCAATTTTGACTCCTAAACAATAACTTTTGGCAGCTACTCCATCTAAAACTTTTAATTAAATCATTTTTGTGTATACAAACCGCGTTGTCATTTTTAAAGGTGTGCATAATTTGGTATATACCTAATTATTGAACCAACACTAAAAAAATTTAGTATTTGTTATGGTATTTGATTTATGTTTCTTAAAAATATTTGGTATTCGCAAGTTCAATAGTTACAGTTCTTAGTTTAGGTGTCAAATGAAGAAATTGGGCAAGCTTAAGGTGCAACACATGTATTCAATCGAAAAACAATAGTGAATACCAATTCCATACCAAAATACATACAACTTACACATTATATATATTTATATTATATCATATGTTGTTCGTGATTTTCATTCCTGTGAAGTAGTCCTTGAATCTTCGCTCTTCAGTCCAATAGTCCAATAGTAGGCTCTATTTATGCACCTTTTCAAATATATATATATATATATATATATTTTTATTTTTTTTATATATATATTTTTTTTTTTTTTTTTTGTTTCTCTTTAATTACTCCCTTGCTTTCAATTTAAATGACATATTTTTCTTATTAGTCTGTTCCAAAAAGAATGACACATTTGTATAATTGCAAATAATTCAACTTTAAACTCTTCATTTTACCCTTAATGAGAAGCTTTTATAACCACACAAATGTTATGGCCCCGCAAAGCTTTTATCCCTTAAACTTTTAATACCATCAGTTTCAAAAATCTTTTTTTTTTCTTAAACTACGTACCAAGTCAAAATTATGGTAGGAAGTTGGGTCAAGAGGTTCTGCTGCTTGTTGGTTGCTCAGTAATCTCCACTGATATGATCCCTTTATGATAATAACTCCTTTTTCAAATCCTCAAAAGCCTTGCCAAACCTTTCCAACTGCTCCATTGCATTCTTATTGTACATAAACAGACCATAGTACAAGTCCGATGTTACAACTCAGAATTTGGGGTTGTAATTTCGGTCAAGAACTGGTAAGAAAGGAGCCTTCTGATGGTCTGACGTAGAGCAGTCTACTCGGGCAACTTGGGCTTTTTAATTTTAAGCATATATAAGGGGGGTATAGGTACTGAAAGCTCCGACCTGCTTCCCCCATACGTGCTGCCACCGAGCCGTATAGAACGAGCTGCCTTGGGGGTGAACCCCAAGGGCCTGCCTAGATGACTCAAGGGAGTGTCAAAGGTATCCATACGAGTTTGGGAACTCGTATGGGCTGCGCAACGCCTTAGGGCCTGCGTTGGGCATCAAAAGGGCAGTGGAGGCTGCTATTGTGGAACGGCCAGCCCCGCGGGCTGCCGAGTGTTGGAAAGAGACCTCCACGCCGATTGGATACTTGACGCACCTGTCATAGGGGCATCATGTGTCGACTTGTGAGCATGGCTTTGGTTCAGCCATGCAAGCAAGGGTCCGTTGGCCTAAAGGTGCAAGTGTATGCGACACTGCACTACTTCGAAATGGAAGCGTGCTGCAAGAGGGCTATGTATGGGCATGGTATGAAAGAGGCGCACTCCACCAGTAGTCCGACCACCAAGAGGTTGAGGACAGGTGGGTAGAGGTCGTCTTAGAGGTGGAGGTCAGCCAGGCGGAGGCCAGTTAGTTGGCACTCCAGCTCCGTTCTATGCTTTTCCGGCCAGACCAGATGCAGAGGCCTCAGATGCTGTTATTACAAGTATTATTTCTGTTTGCGGCAAAGATGCCTCAGTATTATTTGATCCAGGATCTACGTATTCATATGTGTCATTTCTATTTTCTCCTTTCCTAGGTGTTTCTCGTGAGTCCTTGAGTACTCTTGTTTATGTGTCCATTCCTGTGGGCGATTTTGTTGTTGTGAATCGTATCTACCGGTCCTGTATTATTACATTCTGTGATTATGAAACTAAAGCAGATCTCCTGTTGCTTGAGATGATCGATTTTGAAATTATTTTGGGTATGGACTGGTTATCTCCATATCATGCTATTCTAGATTGTCATGCCAAGACTGTTACTTTGGCTATTCCAGCATTACCTAGGCTGGAGTGGAAGGGTTCGCCTGTTAGTTCATTTAATCGAGTTATTTCTTTTATGAAGGCCTAACACATGGTTGAGAAGGGTTGTTTGGCTTATCTAGCCTATGTTCGAAATACTACGGTAGAGACCTCGGCTATTGATTCAGTGCCTGTAGTTCGGGAGTTCTCCGATGTATTTCCTTCAGATCTTCCAGGCATGCCACCTGATCGTGATATTGATTTTTGTATTGACTTGTTTCCAGATACCTATCCTATATCTATCCCACCGTATCGCATGGCTCCGAAAGAATTGAAAGAACAACTTGAGGAGTTACTAGCCAAAGGGTTTGTTAGACCGAGTGTATCGCCTTGGGGTGCACTGGTATTATTTGTGAAGAAGAAGGATGGAACAATGCGGATGTGTATTGATTATCGTCAACTGAACAAAGTCACTATTAAGAACAAGTACCCGTTGCCGCGTATTGATGATCTATTTAACCAGTTACAAGGTGCTAGGATGTTCTCTAAGATCGACTTGAGGTTGGGGTACCATCAGCTGAAAATTCGGTATTCGGATGTTCTGAAGACTGCTTTTCGGACTAGATATGGTCATTATGAGTTTCTGGTGATGTCTTTCGGTTAAACTAACGCCCGGGCAACATTTATGGATTTGATGAACAGGGTATTCAGGCCATATATTGATTCGTTTGTCATTGTCTTCATTGATGACATTTTGATCTAATCGCGCAGTAAGGAGGAGCATGAGCAGCATATGAGAGTTGTGCTTCACACATTATGGGAACAAAAACTATATGCTAAGTTCTCTAAATGTGAGTTTTGGCTAGAGTTTGTAGCATTTTTGGGGCATATTGTATCGGGTGATGGTATTAAAGTTGATCCCAAAAAGTTTGAGGCAGTTCAGAATTGGCATCGTCCTACTTCGGTGACTGAGATTAGGAATTTTCTGGGTTTAGCAGGTTATTATCGTCGGTTCGTGGAAGATTTTTCATCTATTGCAGCACCTTTGACCAAATTAACCCAGAAGGGTGCTCCGTTCTGATGGTCCGAGGATTGTGAAGTGAGCTTTCAGAAGCTCAAGACTGCATTGACTACAACACCAGTGTTAGTACTGCCTTCCGGTTCGGGAATGTATACAGTCTATTGCGATGCTTCACGCGTTGGCTTGGGTTGTGTATTGATGCAGGAATGGCGAGTTATTGCATATGCTTCACATCAGCTAAAGTCCCACGAGAAGAATTATCCAGTACATGATTTGGAGTTAGCTGCGATTGTTCACGCTCTAAAGATTTGGAGGCATTATCTTTATGGGGTGTCTTGTGAAGTTTACACTGATCATCGTAGCTTGCAGCATTTGTTCAAGCAGAGGGACCTAAATTTGAGACAACGCAGATGGCTTGAGTTACTGAAAGATTACCGTATTACTATCCTATATCATCCGGGCAAGGCAAATGTGGTTGCAGACGCCTTGAGTAGAAAGGCAGAGAGTATGGGTAGTTTGGCTTTCATTTCAGCAGAGGAAAGGCCATTGGCTTCAGATATTCAGTCCTTGGCCAACAGACTTGTGCGGCTGGATATTTCAGATCCCAACGTTCTTGCATGTGTTGTAGCTCAGTCTTCACTATTTGAGCATATCAAGGCTCGCCAGTATGATGATCCACTCTTAATGGTTCTTCGAGAAATGGTACTACAGGGTGGTGCCAAGTAAGTTACTATTGGAGCGGATGGTGTTCTGCGACTCCAGGATCGTCTATGTGTTCCTAATGTGGATGGACTGAGGAAACATATCCTAGACGAAGCACAAAGTTCTCAGTATTCCATTCATCCAGGTGCTACGAAGATGTATCGTGACTTGAGGCAACATTATTGGTGGCGACGAATGAAAAAGGACATAGTTGAGTATGTAGCTAGGTGCCTACATTGCCAGCAAGTTAAATATGAGCACTAGAGGCAAGGTGGCCTACTTCAGCAGATGATTATACCAGAGTGGAAATGGGAACGCATCACTATGGACTTTGTAGTTGGGTTGCCGCGGACCTTGCGGAAGTTTGATGCAGTTTGGGTCATTGTTGACAGGCTGACCAATCCGGCACATTTTATTCCTGTTGTGACTACGTATACTTCAGAGAGGTTGGCCTAGATTTATATTCAGGAGATAGTTCGGTTGCACGGTGTGCCAATTTCTATCATATCAGATAGAGGTCCTCAGTTTACTTCACATTTCTGGAGAGCAGTATAGAGTGGGTTGTGGACCCGTGTAGAGCTTAGCACAGCCTTTCATCCGTAGACTGATGGGCAGTCAGAGCGGATAATTCAGATTTTGGGGGATATGCTAAGGGCATGTGTGGTTGACTTTGGAGGTCAGTGGGATCATTTCTTGCCTTTGGCCGAGTTCGCTTATAATAACAGTTACCAATCCAGCATCGAGATGGTTCCATTTGAGGCATTATATGGTTGGCGATGCCGTTCGCCCATCGGATGGTTTGAGCCCAGTGAGGCTAAATTATATGGTACCGATTTGGTGAAAGATGCCTTGGAAAAGGTAAAATTGATTCAGGAGCAACTTCGTACAGCACAGTCTAGACAGAAGAGATACACAGATCAGAAAGCGCGTGATTTATCATTTATGATGGGTGAAAAATTTCTCTTGAAAGTTTCATCGATGAAGGGAATCATGAGATTCGGGAAGAAGGGCAAGTTGAGCCCAAGTTTATGGGCCCATTTGAGGTGTTGAGACGAGTTGGAGAGGTTGCTTATGAGCTTGCATTGCCTCCCAGCCTATCGGGATTTCATCCGATTTTCCGTGTATCCATGCTCCGGAAGTATCATGCCGACCTATCACATATGTTAGACTTCAGCACAACTCAGCTAGATAATAGCTTGGGTTATGAAGAGGAGCCAGTTGCCATTGTTGATAAACAGGTTCGCCAGTTGAGTTCCAAGAGTATTTCTGCAGTAAAAGTCTAGTGGAGGGGCCAACCAGTCGAGGAAGCGACTTGGGAGGCTGAGGAAAACATGCAGAGCAAATATCCACACTTATTTGGCACTCCAGGTATTATTCTAAACCCGTTCGAGCACGAACATTTGTTTAAGAGGTGGAGAATGGGATAACCCGTCATCTTTAAATTTAATAATTAATTCTGTATTTTAAGACCTTGAAAAGCACTATTTATCATTCCTCGACTTGCATCCACAGTCCGTAAAATTTTTTGGAAAGTTTTTATGTGAAAAATGGATTAAAATGTGAATTAGAGCTTTAAAACTCAAATGAGTTGAATTTGGTCAATATTTTGAGAAAACGGACTCGGATCAGTGTTTTGCCAGTTCTGGTAGGTCCATATCGTGATTTGGGACTTGGGAGTATGCCCGGAATCAAATTCCGAGGTCCCTAGCCCGAGATATGGAATTTTGATGAAAAATTAAAAGTTTAAGTTCAAATAGTGAGGGGATGTCGAATTATGAGCAAAGGACCCTAGAACAGAATTTTTATGATTCCAACAGCTCCGTATGGTGATTTTGGACTTAGGAGCGTGATCGGAATATTATTTAAAAGTCCGTAGTGAAATTAAGCTTCAAATGGCTAAAACAAGAAATTAAGTTTGGAAGTTTGACTGGGGAGTTGACCTTTTGATACCGGATTCGGAATACAGTTCCGAAAGTTTTCATAGCTCTGTTATGTCATTTATGACTTGTGTACAAAATTTGAGGTCAATCGGACTTGATTTGATAGGTTTCGACATTGAATGTAGAAGTTGGAAATTTTAAGTTTCATTAAGCTTGAATTAGAGCATAATTCTTGATTTTAGCATCGTTTTATGTGATTTGAGGTTTTAAATAAGTTAATATTATTTTTTAGGACTTGTTGGTATATTTGGTTGAGGTCCCGAGGACCTCGGGTGAGTTTCGGATGGTTAACGGTTCAAAAGTTGGACTTAAAAAGCTGCTGCAATTTTCCCTCTTCTGTTGTATATTCTGGGCTGTGATCGAGCCCAGATATCGAGCCTAGGTATCGAGCCTAGTGTTGAGAGGCTCAGGCTCGAGCTTATGATCGAAGCCACGATCGAAGGTCCAGCTCGAGGGCCATAATCGAAGGCAAGGCTCGAGGGCCAGGATCAAGACCCAAGATCGAGGGTCACAATCAAAGGCACAGGCTCGATGCCATGACCGAGTCCAAGGCTCGAGGCCATGACTGAGTCCGAGGCTCGAGGCCATGACCGAAGCCCAGGCTCGAGGGCCACGATCGAGGCCCAATTCCGAAGGGTGCCTAGGCAGATTTATAAAAGAGGGCATTCGTCCCATTTGCCATTTTTGACGAACTTGAGCTTGAGCAGAGGCGACTTTTGATAGATTTGCAAGGAAAAGACATTGGGGTAAGTGATTCTAACTTGAATTTGGTCAATTTACATAAATATATCATTATTTTTACCATTTAATTAGTGTTTTCAGCTTGAAATTTGGGAAGGTTTTAGAAATTTTATAGAAACGAATTTTTAAGATTTCGGCATTGATTCGGAGTCGGATTTGAGTAAAACTGGTATGGTTGGACTCGTAATTGAATGGGTTATCGGATTTCGTAACTTTCGTCGTATTCCGAAATATGGGCCCCACAGACAAATTTTTAATTAGTTTCGGGATTTTATTAAAAACGTAATATTTTCTTATGGAATTGATTCCTATAATTTTTTAGTAATTGTATCGAATTATTTTGGCTAGATTCAAGCCATTCAGAGTTGGATAATCGAGAAAAAGGCCTTCTTGTGGATTAAATTAGAGCAAGACGAGGTAAGTCTCTTGTCTAATCTTGTGAGGAAAAAATTACCCCATAGGTAATTAAAATAATAATTGTTGCTAATTGTGGGGTCTACGTACGCACGAGATGATGAGAGTCTGTGCGTAGCTACTATTAATGCTAAAGTTCGGGTAGTTTAGGACTCAAAGCATGAATTACTTGTGTAAATTGTATTCTTTGATTAATTAATATTATTTGATATATATATATATATATTAATATTATTTGATATATACATATATTGTGAATTGTTAGATAAAAATATTAAAGGATAAAAATCTCATATACTTGATTTTCTGTTTAAATTAATTAATTATTAAGAGAAATTGTTCTTACTCCCGAATTTATCTTATAATAAATATACTCTCATTCCGGAGGTACATAAAAAAAATGTCTTTCTTTCTTGTGGAGCGGGCCGAACGCCTCGGCTGGATAGATGCATCTATGGATCATGCCGCACGTCCCTCGGCAATGTACACGAAACTCTGGATCGGGCCGTACGACTTCAGTAGAAATCGTGCTCAATAATAATAATAATTACACGATACTTGGACAGTTTATTGCAGCTTGTAAAGCTATTTGATAAATTAAAAATTTATTGAAATTTAATTGCAGCTTGTAAAGCTATTTGATAAATTAGAATTTCTATTGAAATTGAAGGATTTAATTAATAGATGGGAATTGTTGCAATTGAAGGATTTTTATTATTTCTGCTCATTGAATAAAATTATTATTAACTATGTGAATCATGCTGATTTGAATAATTATAATTTATTTCATTTATTATTATTGACCCTTAGTGAGTGTCAAAGTCAGTCATCGCATCTCTACCACTTCGAGATTAGACTTGATACTTACTGGGTACACGTTGTTTACGTACTCATGCTACACTTGCTGCACTTTTTGTGCAGGCTCTGAGACAGATACTAGTGGAGGACTTATCATCGCACATCCTCGTTATCCATCGCACATCGCACAGCCCGCGGGCGAATTTTTAATTAATTTCGGATCTTTTCTTTAAAATGTAATATTTTCTTATAGAATTGATTCCTATAATATTTAGTGATTGTATCGAATTATTTTGGCTAGATTCGAGCCAGACGGAGTTGGATAATCGTGGAAAAGGCCTTATAGTGGATTAAATTGGACCAAGACGAGGTAAGTCTCTTGTCTAATCTTGTGAGGGGGAAATTACCTCATAGGTGATTAAGATTAAATAATTATTGCTAATTGTGGGGGCTACGTACACACGAGGTGACGAGAGTCCGTGCGTAGCTACTATTAATGCTAAAGTCCGGGTAGTTTAGGACTCAAAGCATGTATTACTTGTGTAAATAGTATTCTTTGATTAATTAATATTAATTGATATATATGAATATATATATATATATATATATATTAATCAATATTAATTGATATATATGAATATATATATATTGTGAATTGTTTGATAAAGATATTAAAGGATGAAAATCTCATAGGCTTGATTTCTATTTAAATCAATTAATTGTTAAAAGAAATTGTTCTCCTCCCAAATTTATCTTATAATAAACATGCTGTCCTTCTGGAGGCACATAAGAAAATGTCCTCCTTTCTTGTGGAGCGGGCCGAACGCCTCGGCAAGATAGATGCATCTATGGATTGCGACGCACGTCACTCGGCAGTGTACACAACACTCTGGATCGGGCCGTACGTCCTCGGCAGAAATCGTGCTTAATAATAATAATAATTATACGATGCATTAATAATTTATTTCAGCTTGTAAAGCTAATTAGTAAATTAGAAAATCTTTGGAATTTAATGAATTATTATTCTTGCTTGTTAAGAAATTAATTGTTACTCCTGTAAATGAGATTTAATTGATAAATTTGAAATTTATCTGAATTAAAGGAATTTAATTAATATATTGAAATTGATACATTTGAAGGAATTTGATTATTTCCGCTGATTAAATAAATTCTGTAAATCATATTAATTTAAATATCCTAGTTTTATTTCAATTGTTATTGACCTATAGTAAGTGTCAAAGTCGGCCATCTCGTCTCTACCATTTTGAGATTAGGCTTGATACTTACTGGGTACACATTGTTTACGTACTCATACTACACTTGCTGCACTTTTCGTGCAGGATCTGAGACAGGTACTAGTGGAGGACCTATCATCACATACCCACGTCATCCAGAGGCATAGTGGTGAGCTGCCTTTCTGATGTCGTTCTGCAGCTACCAGTGTCTCTTCTGATATTTATATTCTGTCTATTTTATTTCAGACAGTATTTGGAGTTTTGTATAATCTACTAGATGCTCATTCACTTGTGACACCGGGTCTTGGCATACACATTGGTAGAAGTTGGTATTTTATTATTTTTTGGAATAAAAGTTTAATCAATGTATGCTTATTTATTAGTTGGCTTGCCTAGCTGTAGTGTTGGGCGCCATCACGACCTACATATGAAATTGAGTCGTGACACGGACGGTATTTGGAGTTTTGTATAATCTACTAGATGCTCATACACTTGTGATACCAGGTCTTGGCACACACATTGGTCTAATTTGGTGTCTTATTATTTTTCTTGAATTTAAATTTTATCGATATATATTTTATTTATTAGTTGGCTTGCCTAGCTATAGTGTTGGGCGTCATCACGACCTATAAGTGAAATTGGATCGTGACAACTATAATAGGAAGTTGGATATTAAAGAGGTTCTGTTGCTTTTCCTTTCTAAACACACATATATCCATCATGTTTTCAATTACATATCATCTACTAATTTTTGTGTAGAAGTTACAAAATTTAATGATATTTAAATATGGATCCGTTACAAGAATAAAAACAAAAACAACTTTGATGACACCAGTAAAAATAATAAACCTAATGTTGGGGTTGCATGGTTGACATTTTATGCCGCTTTGACTTAATTAAGTGCAAGATTCTAATCTATTAATAACAACTTATTTGGATGGTTGTTATATATCGTTTCATAACATATTATCTAGTATTGTATTATATTGTACTATATCGTTTTGATGTATACAATTTTTGGATAGACTGTATTATTTGTCGTCGTTTCATGATATCATGCACCAACAATATGAAAAATAAACTTTAAATATTATAAAGAAAAAGTACGGTACTACGTAATATTTATTATATAAAAATGTAGGATAAAGGATACAATAGAATTTTTTAATAATAAAAAGAGCAAGATAAGAGGGAAAAAATAAGGAAACAACGCGACCACACCAAATCGGTCGTTCCATAAAGTGGCACTTTTCGTCGTTACGTAACGGCGGATTTAACGATACGATACAATAAAATTTAAGTAACAATCAAAACAAACATTATATTTGGAGTAACAATACGATAGAATACAACATGTAACAACCATCCAAACAAGTTCTAAGTAAAAAAACTATCGCTTTATGTAAAAGTAAGTATAGTTGCTAATTTTGT
The DNA here is from genome assembly GCF_000390325.3 of Nicotiana tomentosiformis. Taxonomy (NCBI): domain Eukaryota; kingdom Viridiplantae; phylum Streptophyta; class Magnoliopsida; order Solanales; family Solanaceae; genus Nicotiana; species Nicotiana tomentosiformis. The sequence goes on along the minus strand of NC_090816.1, from coordinate 4,252,628 downwards.
ACCAAAACTAATATCTTATCTAGCTCTCATAGATAATAATATATGTGTGATTTTCCATTTAGATTGAAGTGTGGTAATTCTCAGATTAATGCACTTATTTTGCATGGTAAATTTTAAATGGTGCTCTACTAGCTTTTTAACATTGAGTATGTACTTTTATTTGATATTAATATTTCAAAATGCAGTATATAACGCTTGTACACCAAAAGTAAGTGAGGTGTTGGAAGAAAAATAGTATAGTTAATTTTCCTAATTTTGATAAAACACAAAGCATGCATATATATATATATATATATATATATATAACACAAAGCATGCATATATATATATATATATATATATATATATATATATATATATTCTAGATCAAGTGTGTAAACTAGCATTTGTATGTTCTGTAAAACTAAGAAATAAGGAGCCAAGTAGTGGCCGAACCTCCTTCCTTAATTAGAACATGCTTCAATGGAATAAATACATTATCAGGTTAATGTTTATTATTTTGAAGAAATAAATTCAATTTATGTGACAATATTACTATTTTGGGAGTCTATAAAGTGGTTCTTTGACCATATTTTTTAAAATATTTTATTAATATTTTTAATTATAAATTGTAATTACTTATAATACTTTTTATGTAGATTCCAACTATGTAAATTTTATTTTAAGAAACTTGAAGAATTTATATCTAATTTACGGTCAAATTTAAGAACTTTGATTTTCATACGATCGTGTCACACAAAGTGAAACGTAAGAGGTAATAATTACTTAATTTCTTGTTATATGAATATTTTTAATTTCGTTTACTACATAATGAAAAGTAAAAAGTGCAACTTTTGGGTTCTTGTTATATGAATATTTATGTATCATCATACATCTTCAGCTTGGATAAAAAATTCGACACAATCACATCATTACAACTGAACTTGCACTTTTTCCTTTTAGTGTTGCTTTATACTTTATACACATGTTTTAACAAATATATGTAAATTTTAAAAAGTATTTATTTATTTATTGACACGGGATGCACGAGTGATGTACGTGATGCACGTGCAGTGCACAAAGAAGCTAATTTTGTTAAATTTACTTAAAACCTCTTATTAAGGTTTACTTAGGCTACAAGTTTTGTTGATCTGCTCCTATCTCACTATACATAAAGATAATGCATCCAACTGTAATTAACAGCTTGCCCCAATCCCCTTTTCCTTTTCTTGTCAACACATTCTACTCTTGTGCTTTATACTAAGCACCATTACTTATGGATCAATAGCAATAATGGGGTACTTAATGTACAAACAAAATCTGATGTCGCAAGTAACCCTAAATCTCCCCACAAGAAAAGTGAGTTCGAAGATTGCAATATACACGACTCTAATTAGTCTAGTAATCAAGTACGCTCTTATTGTCTCATCAATCGTCACGGCAATTGAAGATACATTTCCTTGCTGCAAGAGTCAACCTGTGAGCTGCTTCGTCAGAACAATTTTGGTCATTAGCACGGCTATTATTGCATTAGTCGCTCCCTTTTTCGAATATGTCACGACATTTATAGGCGCATTTACGGGCATTAGTCTGTCTATATTATTCCCATGCGTCTGTTACCTGAAGATTAGGAAGCCCTACTCAAGGAGTTTTGGGTTATTATGTTGCCATATATGGAACTTATGTTTCATTGAAAAATATCATATGTCATGTCCACAAAAAATGATGTATGATTTGCAGGTTACACAACCTGAAAATTTCACATCTCTGTGTGATCATAAAAAAATTTGTAGGCTACAAAGATCCATTTATAGACTAAAGCAAGATTCTCGAAGTTGGAATATTCGCTTTAACAAAACAATTGAAAAGTTCAATTTTGTTAGATACGAAGAAGAACCCTGTGTGTACAAAAGGTAGTGTTACAAAAAGCGTGTTACGAACACACCTATATGCAATCGTTCAAATAGACCATGGTAAAGGTCCAAGCTATCACTGGTTGTATTCTCCACCAATTACAGTAATTATATAAGGTCCCATAGCCTTTAGTATTGATAGGAGTTGTCTCCGACTCCAACTTTTCCAATACCCTCCCCACTGTATGTGTGACAAACTATGAATGCACAACATGCCTGTCATGTTCAACACACAACATTGGAACAATTCGACACCCTTCTCTCTCAAATATATCAAGAAACATATGGACCCTTGCTTTTCTTGAATTGCCTTCGCCAACACGGACTATATCAATTACATAGGGTAAGTCTTTCCAACATGTTTGCCACTTTTAGGTCCAAACATGGGATGAGTACAGAGGATATCAAAACGGCTCGGCAGGACTTGAAGCAAAAGGTTCTTGGGGAATTCCTTAACGGATAAAACGTCAACAAATAGTGTGCTGCTCTTAAGTATTTGAAATGACAGTGATCTTAGGACATGATCAAGTAGAAATAATAGAAGTACAAAGTATAACAATATCAGGGTCAAAAAGGTCATGTGAATTTTGAAAAATGAAAACACCCAGAGAATCTTCAATGTGTGAGTAAGCAAATACACAGTGGCCTTGACGAATAAAAGTTTTAGCAAGAAACTGACCAAAGTTTCATAAGCTAACTATGGCAATTTCGAGTCTCGTGTAATCAAATGGTTGTACAGCGTCAACGATAGTGATGTTAAGGCAGCGGTACAGATGGCGGTGGCATTGGTAGCTGAATTAGGATGGTGAAGAGAGAAAGGAGTGTCGGCAGGCATTAGGAAAGCGAGTAAGAAGAAACATATTGGAACATTGTCGGCAGGCATAAGGAGTGTCGGCTTGGATTGAAAAGACGACCTCAAATGCAACATTGTTTTTCCCACATTCTGCCTGAAAGTAATAACAATTGTCGTCCAATATATCCTTACTCCTAGTTGACTGGCAGGTACACAACAAGCCATGCGCTGCAAATTAGACAACACGTCATGTGCTGCAAATTAACTTGCTGATGTGAGGAGCACACGTGTGAAATTAAACTTTTACTTCTCCTCACCAATGTGTTTAGGTGTTGGAATACTATCGATATCCTATGCACTTTCAGAAGAATGATGGTATAGTTTGATAATACGTGATGCACGAGTGACGCAGGAGATGCATGTGTGATGCACGTGTGATGCACGTGCTTTGCACACATAATCTAATTTTATTAAATTTACTTAAAATTTATTATTAAGGTTTATCTAGGCTACAGGTTTTATTGAGCTACTCCTATCTCACAACATATAAAGATAATTCATCCAACTTTAATTAACAGTTTCCTACAATCCCCTTTTCCTTTTATTGTCAACAGATTTTACTCTTGTGCTTTATACTAAAAATCATCACTTATGGATCAATGGCTAGTTTGTGTGTGTGAATCTTAAAGTAAGTGAGGTTGAAAATAATATAGCTAGTTTTTCCAAGCACAGTATATACCCCAAAAGTAAGTAAGGACGCAGACAAAAGAATATAGCTAGTTTTGCCTATATAAACAATAGGATCGGTTTGGCACTCAAATTTGTACTCCATTCTTCCTTCCTATTGTTAACGTTGTGTGTGAAATATCTACAGACAAGACTTCTTCTATTGTCTAGAGAGAATTGAGAGTAATATCAAATATAACAACTAACGCAAATATGGAGATTGAGAGTCAAAATCAACACCCGCAACCTCTGGAGACTAATGGTGGAACATCTTTCTTCAGAACATGCTTCAACGACATAAATGCATTATCAGGTTAATGCCATCATTTTTAAGAAATAAGTAGTACTTGGTTTTTTTTTTATGAATATTTGGAATTTGTTTTTACTATGATTTTTCTTTTTCCCTTTTGATAATGTTGTCTGTGTATTAGACGGAAACTCTTTTTTTTCTTTCTTTCTTTCATATGTGTTGGACTGCCATCAATTCCCTATGAACTCTCGCATGGAGGATGGTTGATTTTAATAGTTCTTTTCTCGGTAGCAACCGTATGTTGTTATACGGAATTTCTGTTACAAAAGTGCATGAATGCTGCTCCAACACTAATCAAGACGTATCCGGACATTGGCCAATTAGCCTTTGAGAAAAAAGGGAGAGTGATAATATCAATATCTATGTATCTTGAACTAAACCTAATTGCAATTGAATTCTTCATATCAGAGGGTGATAACTTGCATAAACTATTTTCACATTTTGCTGCTGCGGACATGCCGTTTTTCCAACATTGTGCAATTCAATGAGGGACAAGAGTTAATTTCCTAAAGTAAAGATATATCTGCGCGCGGACAGTTTTCCAACAATATATTAATATTCTGGCCATGCAGTTTACCTATGCTTCTACCAGATTATTTAGGAAAATTTTCAACTTAATAATGTAGTTGTGCTAACCCCTTTTCTTTTTCATGAACAGGTTCTACTCTTGTGCTTTATGCTACGCACCATCGCTTATGGATCAATGGCAATAATGGTCTACTCAATGTATGGAGAAAATTTAAAGTCTCAAGTAACCCTAAATCTCCCCATCGGAAAAGCTAGTGCGAAAATTGCAATCTATACGACAGTGATTAGTCCAATAACAAAGTATGCATTGATTGTCTCACTGATCGCAACAGAAATCGAAGATATACTACCTTGCAAGAGTCGACGTATGAGCTACTTTGTCCGAACTATTTTAGTCATTACCACAGTCGTTGTTGCATTAGTTGTTTCATTATTTCAATATGTAATGTCATTTGTAGGCGCATTTCCGGGAATTAATCTATCTATATTGTTCCCGTGCGTCTACTACCTCAAGATTATGAAGCCTTACTCAAGGGGTTTTGGGGTAGAAGTCATATTTATCGGGGTGATTTTAGTTTTAGGGTGCTCTGTAGCCATCTACGGAACTTTAGTTCCATTGAAGAACATTATGTGTCATGTAAATGTCCACCAAAAATGAAGTTCATGTTGTTAACTTCAAATAAATTTATCTTTTATTATTGCCTCGGCTCTTTCAAGTGTTGATTTTTCATATTGTGTTTAGCCAGATATTTTCTTTTTCCTGCTTGCCAAGTGCAGAACAGGCCCTTTCTGTGACAAAAATAAAAGAAGTTTAACCTCTTCAAAATTGTCTGCTTGGATTGAAAAGACGACCTCAAACGCAACATTGTTTTTCCCACATTCTGCCTAAATGTAATAACAATGGTTTATCGTCATACCATTTTTGTCGTCCAATATATCCTTACTCCTAGCTTACTGGCAGGTACACAACAAGCCATGCGCTGCAAATTAGACAACACGTCATGTGCTGCAAATTAACTTGTTGATGTGAGGAGCACACGTGTGAAATTAAAATTTTACTGCTCCTCACCAATGTGTGTAGGTGTTGGAATACTATCGATATCCTATGCACTTTCAGAAGAATGATGGTATAGTTTGATAATACGTGATGCACGAGTGACGCAGGAGATGCACATGTGATGCACGGGATGCACGTGTGATGTACGGGATGCACGTGCGATGTACACAAAAGCTAATTTTATTAAATTTACTTAAAATCTCTTATTAAGGTTTATCTAGGCTACAAGTTTTGTTGAGCCGCTCCTATCTCACTACATATAAAGATAATTCATCCAACTTTAATTAACACTTTGCTACAATCCCCTTTTCCTTTTCTTGTCAACAGACTTTACTCTTGTGCCTTATACTAAGCACAATCACTTATGGATCAATGGCTAGTTTGTGTGCGTGAATCTTAAAGTAAGTGAGGTTTAAAATAATATAGCTAGTTTTTCCAAACACAATATATACCCCAAAAGTAAGTAAGGACGTAGGCAAAAGAATATAGTTAGTTTTGCCTATATAAACAATATGATCGGTTTGGCACTTAAATCTGTGCTCCTTTCTTCCTTCCTATTGTTAACGTTGTGTGTGAAATATCTACAGACAAGACTCCTTCTATTGTCCAGAGAGAATTGAGAGTAATATCAAGTATAAAAATGTCACGACCAAAAATCCATTAAAGGTCGTGATGGCGCCGAACACCATTGTCAGGCAAGCCAACACTAATTAATCAATTAGATCCTTCAATTTAACTAGTAACAAATGAACTTTAAAGAATAATATTAACGTTCTTCCAATTTAAAAACTGAATATTCCATAATCATCTCAGAACCCGGTGTCACAAGTGCATGAGCATTTATTAGGGAACAAAATAAAATACAATAACTGTCTGGAATACAAATTTGGACAGAAAAGAAAAAAATACAAATACTCTGAAGGAGACTCTGCTGGCTGCGGATCGTCTCACAAGATGCAGCTCACCTAAGTCCCCGTATCAACCACGCTGCTACGCTCACAAGGCCACTAGCTATACATGTACATGTACAACATAATGTACAGCAAGTGTAGTATGTGTACGAAAATAACGCGTACCCAGTAAGTATCCCGTTTAACCTCGAACAAGTAGTGACGAGAGGTCGACTTCGACACTTACTAGTGGTCCAATAATATTACATACAGCAAAGAAGTGAATAAATATCAAACCGAGTAAATGTATGAAATAAACATGTATAAAATATGTGGTATAATTCCTCTCTTTACAATTTTTACTCAAACTCTCAACTAGCAAGTTCCCTCTGTAACCGGAGCATATATATAGAGATAGTGGATCTCATCAAAGAGATTATCATAAATCAAATCAGGGAAAAACCTCAGATACACTGCCCTCTTTCCAAATATTACGCACGTTTTCATGAGGATAATATATATAGAAAAATGCAGAGGCGTACGACCCGATCCAACAAAAAAAAGTAAACTGTACAACGACGCGAACCATAGATGCATCTATTAACCTGCCGAGGCGAACGACCTGCTCCCATGAGAGTGTGGTACATAAATCCTGCCGAGGCGTACTGCCCGATCCCATAAGAGTAGTAGGAAATACCCCGCTCGCGAATCATACGTGCGACGCGGTCAAACATAAATTTAAGGAATCACCCCGCTCGCGGATCATACTTGTGACGCGGTCAAATATAAATTTAACATTAAAATCATATCTCTTTCTTGGTTCTTTTTAAAATACAGGAAATATAGCTTGTAGCTTTTTAAGTAAATTACCCCGCTTGCGAAACATACATGCGACGCGGTTACACATAGATTTCTTAAGTTATTATGGTGTTCCTCAATTCTTTTCAAAAATACGAAGTTCAAATGAAAACCTTTAAGTTCCCAACTTTTCCTCAATTTCAACTCCATTTGAAACATTTAATAAGCTAACTCAATCTCGCTTCCTTTCAAGACAACCATAAACATAAATTCAACAACAATAGCAACAAGGCATGATGTAAACCTAAAACTACCCAGACATAGGCATAGTTAGTAGCTACGTATGGACTTTCGTCACCTTGTGCGTACATAGCCCCCACAAATAGAAGCACATAATAATTTAGTTCACCTATGGGGTTAATTCCCTCTTACAAGGTTAGAAAGGAGACTTACCTCGCTCCGACGTTCCATAACCGGCTCCAACGCCACTCTATCACCTCAAACCGATGCCCAACGCTCCAAAACTAGACAAACAATGTGCAAAACCAATGAAAATATGCACTAATACTAATAACAATTCAATTTACTACAATTTTCAACTCCGCTCAGATTCCAAACGTTTTCAAAGATAAACATTACCCATAGCATTATGAACTCAAATATATAATTTGTTCACAATTTCTTACCCAAATTCGTGGTCAAATTCCAAAAATACCAATTTCTAGATTTTCTTCAAAATTCTAAATTTCTACAAATTTTCATGTCTAGATCCTTATATAAACCATGTATTTAACTTGAAATAGGTGGGAATCACTTACCTTGACATAGATGATGAATATGGAGCTCCAAAATCGCTCCAACACCGACTCCCATGGAGGAAATGAAGTGCAAATGAGCCAAAACCTCGATTTTAAAAGAACACTGCCTAGGTCTTTCCCCTTCGTGATCGCTGAAATCCACTCGCGATCGCGAAGGCCAATCAACAGCTGCCTAAAAGCTTCTCTTTCGTGAACGCAATGCCCAGAACGCGATCATACTGCTCAGCCCCTTCATCTTTCGCGATCGCATAGAACAACCTTTACCAAGTGGGCCAGCCCAATTAACACAGCGCGTTCGCGATAGCCCCAACGTGAAGAACCTCCAGCTCGACACTATGCAAACGCGAACTATTATACACGATCGCGTAGAGTGAAAATCCCACCAGTCCACTTAACCCTTCGCGATCGTGGCCCTTTTTTTGCGATCGTGGAAGAGGAAACCAGATACCCAGAAACCAGGAATTCCTCAAAGTCCAATATCCGTCCGAACTCGATCCGAGACACACCCGAGGCCCTCGGGACCTCAACCAATTATACCAACACGTCCCAAAACACATTACAAACTTAGTCGAGCCTTCAAATCACATCTAATAAAATCGAAATAAGGGCTCGCAACTCAACTCAAGCTTTATGAACTTTAAAATTTCAAACTTCTACATTTGATGCCGAAACCTATCAAATCACGTCCGAATGACCTCAAATTTTGCATACAAGTCACATTTGACATTACAGACCTACTCGAACATCCGGAATGTGAATATAACCCCGATATCAAAAGGTCCACTCCCGGTCAAACTTCTCAAAAACCTTCAAATTTCTAACTTTAGCCAAATGACTCTAAAATAACCTACGAACCCCGAATCCACTTCCGGACGCGCTCCCGATACCAGAATCATCATACAGATCTATTTCCAGATACGGAATCCCAAACGAACATCGATAACATAAAATTCACCTCCACCCCAAATTCATAAAATTCTTCTAAAGTGCTAACTTCTACAATAGGCGCTGAAACGCTCCCGGGTCATCCAAACCCCGATCCGAACATACGCCTAAGTCCTAACTCATCATACGAACCTGTTGGAACCTTCAAATCCAGATTCCAAGGTTGTTTACTCAAAATCAACCCTTAGTCAGGTTCTTCCAACTTTAAGCTTCCGAAATGAGAATTTTCTTCCAAATCATCTTTGAACTTCCCGAATTACAATTCCGACCACGCGTACAAACCATAATACCATAAGTGAAGCTGCACATTGCCTCAAACCGCCGAATGACGTGCTAGAGCTCAAAACGACCGGTCGGGTTGTTACATTCTCACCCACTTAAATATACGTTCGTCTTCAAAAGTGCTAAGAACTGCTTTGGAGTTGTCTGAAATAATTTCTTAACACCTCGTGCACCTACCCGTGCTACCATAACTCAGTTGAGCACACTAGCTCGAGTAAATCTGCAGATTCCCCTTTTTGCTTTGTCAAATTAGCCTTAGAGCCAAATTCCAACATCCAAAATCTTCTGCGAGGCCTGTTTCCAATGTATGATTCCCGTATCAATCACCACACGATGTACCAAAACATGACTGCATACCTTTGCTGAATTCACACCATGCACCGCATAATTCACATGACCATAATAACATCCTCTGATAATAATAGCCAAAATTCCATGAACCTGATGCTCACCATGCACCTCATGATATATATAAGTCTGGTTCTAACTTTTGTAATGTTGCCACTGCGGAAACGATGCATAGAAATTTACAACCAACTGCGGAGTCAAGGAAAGAATTGAAATTGACATCATACTTGGAAATTAAAATTGTCCAATTCAAAAGGAAAATTTGCATTGACAGAAGATATCCAAATCTACCTTATAGAGCAAATCAGCAACTGTCAAGAGATCTAAAAGAAGATATTAGTCCAAGATTCAAGGAAGCATCAGAAAACGGCTACATGAAGATTGGAAGAATCTTCAAAATCCCTTGGGTTATGCAATAGCGAGAACAAGTTGAAAAGGCTATAAAAAGGAAGATTTATGGAGGAAGAAAAGTATGCAGCCTTCTATACAATTGTCTACCCAACTACAAGTTCTTTATTCTACTCTTAACAAGCATTGTAATTCACTTTTAGTAGATTTACTGTGTACACAAAAGAGTGAAGAGAGATAGAAAAATATTTGAGAGGAAGTGTATCCTTAGATGTTGTGTCATTCTTCGTTTCTCTGGTGAGCGAGTGAAAACCAAAGAGTCGTTGTTGGTGAGCGAGTAAAAACCAACCTTTTACGTTGTTGGTGAGCGAGTAAAAACCAACCTTGTAAACGTTGATGGTGAACGTTGAAAATCACACAAGTAGTACTCAACTCATATTACAAAGAGCTAAAGAGATAACCTCCTTGCAACCCAAGGGGACTGGAGTAGGATACCACATTGGTTCCGAACCAGTATAAAATTCCTGTGTCATTTACCTTACTGCGTTCATATTTTATTATAAGCAATTACTGTTTATTGAGATAAGTATTTGATTGAATCGAAGTACTAATAGTATTGTGCATGTTGTCTCCGTATTAGTGGACTAGGTCTGAGGAGTAGTCGACTTGAAATTTAAAAAGGCTACAATTCAACCCCCATTGTACTTTCACAAGTTATATAGAAATTAGTAATATAAAGATTATCTTTATCTTTTGTTGAACATTTAGTTTGATATATTACAAAATTAAATTAGTATACAAATGTGTTTACTTTTTAAACAAAATAAGAAGTCGTTTTTGCTATTATAAGAGTTAGGTTTGTTATTTTAGTGTTTTTAACTCATGTATTAAGTAATACTCGCATTTTAATTTCATATTCCATGTGCATAAATTAATATATAAATTCTTGCATAACTTATGGTTGTATTTTTATAAGTTAATATTAATTTTTATGTGGAGATCAAATCTCCTTATACCCTTGGCAGCCTTCCTATTGCTCTATCATTATTTGGTAATGAAAAACTATTAATATCGTATATAGTGTTCATTTCTTTTGCTCCTCTTTTGGCCTTTACATCTGGTTTCTTTTCAAATTAAATTTTCTTCACTTTGTTGCGTTTTTCTCAATTGTGTTGACTTCTTCTCTACTCTTTCTTTGTTTATTGCACATGTTTGTTGGTAAGGAAATTTGGCGGACATAAGTTAGTTCTCGTAATATTAATTTGGGCAGCTTCTTCTTAGATTTTAGGGATAATTAATATTTTAGACTTGCCTCCAAGTTTCTCTTCATCATACTGACGCCGCTTGTGGATCATAATATTACGCGTTTACCTCTCTTATTTTGATTTTTCATACAACGATTCTTTAATTTGGTGGAGATTATCCCTAAAATCTTTTCATGTCGCAACATAGTGGATTTTCTTGTGCTGCAATGGATACCTATTCGTGAAGATCTATTGCGTTGCACCAAATCCTATTGCAACCGCGATGGGATATCTTGCTCTAGCCATGAAAGGAGTGTCTTCTTTTTTTTCTTCCTATAATGGCGGGTCCAGGTCAATGGTGTTCGGGCCAATTTGAGAACATAAGTATGCAAAATGATGCTATCAAAATGACGATAAGTTATTGCTAAAAGTCTTATAGATATAACAATGCAACATTTCTTCCTCTTGAAATGAGTTTCATTATTGTTATTTTCTTCCATCTCCATCTTTGCTAGCTCGATCATATCACCTGAAACCAGCAAATTAACCACAGAATTAGGCAGTGACACAGAAGTGGATAGCTAGTTACTACTCCCTCCGGTCCATTTTAATTAATTTTTTGGCCTTTTCTTTTTGGTCCACAATAGTTGATATTTTTCAGATATAAAAACGAAATTAACTTCTTTTTTCTAAAGTTGTCATTGGAGTAAAGAGCTTATGAGTATTTGTTATATTTCCAATGAACAAATTAAGGTTAATATGATCAATTTTATTGTTAATTAATGTTAAAAGATAAAATTTATTAATATGTATGAAAACAGCTAAAAAATCAATTAAGGTGGATTGAAGGGTGCAGTTATCACACCCATTTTTTTGTAGGGAAAGGGAAAAAAGTAGTAGTTAGTAAATTTGGCGCACAAAGTACAAGGTAGGATGTCGGTACGTGAGATAGCTCACAATAACACAAGGAAAAATGAACGACTTACTTGAGAGAGCTTATAATAACACAAGGAAAAATGAACGACTTACTTGAGGGAGCTTGTAATAAAAAATATTAGTTAATGTCTCCAAATAGTACGGTGTTATTTGACTAGCATTATAATCGAACTCAAGATTTAAATTTTATAGGTTCAAGCAATCCCTCGCTTGTGACCAAAGTCAACCACAACTCGTATTCTATTAGGTTCACAGTTTATTGTACGTACAAATTAAGTAAATTTCTCTGACATATATACGAGTTTGGGCCAAAAGTAACTGAGTTCTGCCGTACTCATATTAAGGTGCATACTCCCTTGATTAGCTAGTGCGGTATTTTAAGAAATAGAGAGAATTTGGTGCATATCAAAGGTATCTTATCTTAACCCTACTATGATATTTTTACTACTATAAGAGTTTCGAGATATAGAAGTGTGTCATTTACTTCAAACAGACTAAAAAGAAAGAGCGTCATATAAAATGGAGTATTAAAAAAGGGATAAGACTTACTTGAACTTGCGTACAAGGATTACTAACATCACAATAAGCCTGAATAGTAATCAAAGCCTGATTATATAATAGCATGGCATAAGCAAAGCAAGGGCAACTCCTTCCCAATATGCTTCTGAATGTTGGGCAACATGCATCTATGGAGATTGTGTTTGTCATGCATTTTTTAACCTTTGCTTCATCAGTAGCACTGCATTGTGGCTGTGGCCGAGGGCGCGGGCGCGGGCAGGGGGTGGCAGACATGATGGCGACGGCCTCTGCTACCACTCTCTGCAGGTAAACTTTCCAACCAAATCTATATTCAAACACTAGCTAAATACTTTTATATGATGCAGAGAAAAGAAATAACTTACTTGGACACGCTTACATGGATTATTGACATCACAATAAGCCCGAAGAGTAATTAAAGCTTGATTATCCAAATCCTTGGCATAACGGTAACACTTACAGTTAGTACCAATTGTCCTCTTAAATAATGGGTAGCATTTATCTATAGAGGTTGTATTTGTCATACACTTCTTTATTTTTGATTTATCGTTGTTACTGCAATTAGGCAAGGTAGCGCGTGCCTGCGAATAGGTGGCGGTATTTTCTGCCGCCACTGTCTGATGACTGCAAAGTACAATTGCAGCCATCACGAACATGAAAATTACCCACCATCTACTCATACTCACGATCATATCTTATTCGTTCTCTCTCGAGCTAAAGTTTTTTGTGTTTTACGGAATAGCTAGTAGCTCTTCTATATATGTATATTGCATTGGAGCAGTATTACTATTTTAGAAGTAGTTTACAACAAGTGGATGAAAAAACAAAAAAAAAGTGACAACAAGTAGACATAATAATGTTGGGCCACCAACTTGCACCACTTCACGCCCAAAGCAGCACACTTAAGTTGGCCCAACTATTTATTTATACTTAGCCTTTTTTGTACTAGGTAGCCAGTCTTTCTCTAATATAGCATAGTAGTCATTCATTTAGTGGTTAGCCAACTTTACACTGTATAAGCAAGATATAAATAGAAGAGGCCACAATTGTTAATGTTTGGCCGGTCATTTTTCATTAATCTCTTCTCATTTGTTTTCTTTGATGAAGAACTTCCTAGAAAGCCCTAACCTCCATTAACGAGCTTCCCTTCTCTGGTTTATTTTCACTAGTTTCACATGGTATCAGAGTAGGGAATCCGTTAGATCTTGTTCATCTACGTCGAGCGGTGTTACCCTTGTTTGATTCCATCCATTTTTCATTAGGATTCTTCTTCGTCGGAATTTCGTGATTCTTTTGTGGTTTTTCGGTAAATACACTCTGTTTCTCTGCGATTAATTCAACTTTGCGGTGTAGATTTTACAGAATCTCTCTGGTGTTGATTGGAGGCTGAGATTTCTATTCTGTTGGAGCTAGGGTTTCCTTGATTTATCGCGGAGCTAGGGTTTCCTCATTTTTCATTGCTTCGCTGGAGCTTCTCTACTATATAAAGGCCTTACTTCTTCAGGTTGCGAAGAAGGCTGGTATTTTTCATTTCTCCTTTGCATGTGTTGGATTTTGATTTCAGTGTAAAGTGTTTGTTGGTGAGTTAATTGTTGTAATCATGACTGGTTCTACTTTTTCTTTCCCATACACTCCTGAGCCTACATCTCCTCTATTCCTTCTGTCGTCTGTTGTACCTGGTATGTCACTAGTCCCTGTGCCAATTTCGGGGAGTGGGTTTGGAGGTTGGAAACGCAATAAGATATTGTCGTTGTCTGCTAGGAATAAAATTGCATTTATTGATGGTTCGTGTCCAAAATCTGCTGCAACTTCTCCTGATTATAAACAATGGGACCGTTGTAATAATATGGTGATATCTTGGTTAACAAGATCATTATCACCAGATATAACTGAAAGTGTTCAATACTCTGAGACACCTGAAAGTATATAGCAGTAATTAAATAATAGGTATAGTAGTGTAAATGGGACCAAAGTTTTTGAGCTAAAAATGGCACTTGCCTCTACCTATCAAGGATCCCTTGATATTGCCTCATATTTCACCAAACGTAAGAGAATTTGGGATAAATTGGGAGTAATGCGCAACAGTCATGCAAATTCTTGCAATTGTGCTGCTAAAGAGGGTCTCCAGATGGAGAAAGAGGAGGATAAAGTCCATCAGTTCCTCATGGGATTTAATGAGGTTTATGTTGGTGTGAGAAGAAATCTGTTGATGATGCAACCTGTACCATCCCTTGATAATGTCTATAACATTCTTCTTCAAGATGAAAGGCAAAGACAAGTCAACCCACCTCCTTAATTTACCTCTGAAGTAGCCTCTTTCAATGTGAATTCACTTAATAAAACTACTCAACCCCAACTGAATATGCAATTCTGGAAGCCTGAACACTTAATTGATAAGTATTTCAAGCTTCATGACTTTCCTGCTAACTTCAAGTTTACTAAGGGTAGAAAGGCAGCTACTAATATGGTGACAGACTCTGATTTCTCTGCTTATGAGTCTTCCAATCAAACCTCTATTGCACATGTTGCTGAAAATGCTTCTGTGGTGCCTAGGATGACAAAGCAGCAATACTCTCAACTGCTCTCCTTATTGCAGCAATCTCATGTCTCTAATCCTACACCCCAACTCAATATCATGAGCTCTGCCAACTTTGCTGGTACTCTATTGCCTAAGAATGTAGTATACAGTTTTAACTCTACTTTGCTAAACCAATATGATTCCTTAACTTGGATAATTAACTTCGGTGCTTCTGACCATATGACTTCTAATAAAGAATATTTCATTAATATCACACATTTACCTATTCCTTTCCTAGTGTCTCTACCAAATGATTATAAAGTAAAAGTTACTTGCACAGGCTCTTTTGTTTTGACTGATTCTATAATTATTTTCAAAATATCCTTTATCTACCTTCCTTTAAGCAAAATCTCATCTCTATATACAAACTCACAGATCGGTTTGATTGTATAGTTTAGTTAACTAGACTTTCATGTTTCATACAAGGGCCTTTTCTGAAAAAGCCTCTAGATCTTGGTAAGCTGGACAGTGAATTGTACAAATTCGTGTGGGAAAGGCCCTCTCAACCTCAGGTTACTTTGTCAACTGACTACAGCAGCTTGTCATGTCTGTTTGTTTCTGATCATCTTCCTTCTACTGTAAATATTATTTCCCCCTCTTGTAATAAAGCTGCTATGAATAAAATGGACATTGTTTGGCATCACAGACTTGCACATGTTCCTTTTATTAAAATAAAAAGAATTTCTGAAATATCTTCTAATATTTCCTCTACACAGTCTTTTTCATGTACTATTTGTCCTATGTCTAAACAAACTAGATTACCATTTCCTAATAGTTCTATTCATAGTTCTAAGCCTTTCCAACTTGTTCACGTTGACACTTGAGGACCATATCACACTTCTACATATTCAGGCTCAAAATATTTCCTTATCATTATTGATGACTTTTCTAGATGCACTTGGACTCATTTGATGGGGTCCAAAAGTAATGCTTTTCCTCTCCTAAAAGCCTTTGTATTGATGTTTCAAACTCAATTTCATGTCACCATTCAAAGCATAAGGTCTAATAATGCACTAGAATTGGGGAATAGCAATGTTGTAGTTTCTTTCTTTTCTAAAAATGGCATCATTCACCAAACCAGTTGTCCCCACACACCTCAATAAAATGGTGCGGTGGAAAGAAAACATAGAACCCTCCTAGAAGTCTCCAGAGCTTTACTTTTCCAATCCAAAGTACCAATAAGATTTTGGGGAGATTATCTCCTCACAACCACATACATCATTAACAAACTTCCCTCTAGGTTACTATAAAATAAATCACCTTATGAGTTGTTATTTGGCAAGACACCTAGCTACTCACACTTGAGGACTTTTAGTTGCCTTTGTTTTGCCACTGTTCCAATTCCTCAAAGAGACAAACTGAAATGTAGACTTATCCCCTGTGTATTTCTTGGCTATCCTTTTGCAAAGAAAGGTTATAAGTTGTATAACCTTCAGTCAAATCAGTGTTTTGTCTCTAGAAATGTCATTTTTCATGAACAACTCTTCCCTTTCTCTTCAGATTTTTCCCTTCCAGTTGTGTCAAAGTCCCCATTGTCAGCCACTTCATCTTCTGTTCCAACCTATTGGTCTGAACCTATTCTTCCTCCTGCTTCTACCACCCATTCTACTCCTCTTTCAGCTTCTTTCCCTTCTGATGCTCCTTATTTCCTTTCTGATACTCCATCTTTCCCCAATGCTACTGACAACCACCCTTCACCTTCTGATGTTTCACCTTCTCCTAATCTTACTGATGTTTTCTTTGACTCTGACCCTTCTCTCTCTCCTCCTACCACTATCAGTCCTGCCACCTCTAATGCACCACTTAGAAAATCTGATAGAACACACACTCATCCCTCTTATGTCAAGGATTACATCTATAATTTACCTAGTTCTCTTTCCTGTTCTGATGTCCATCCTGTAGAGTTTGAGCCATATACTTATTCTCAGGCAGCCCCTATTCCAGCTTGGTAAGATGCTATGAGAGCCCCTATACTTAAGCTCTAGAGGCTAATAACGCTTGGGATATTGTTGAATTACCCCTAGGTAAGAAGCCTATTAGTTGCAAATGGGTCTATAAAATTAAATACAAAGCTACTGGAGAAGTAGAAAGATACAAGGCTAGGCTTGTTATTAGAGGGGACACACAGGTTGAGGGGGTGGATATCATGAGACATTTTCTCCTGTAGTGAAGATGTCTACTGTCAAATGTTTGATTGTTGTTGCTATTAAGAAAAATTGGTCTTTATTTCAACTTGATGTTAATAATACATTTCTTCATGGTGAGTTGGATGAGGAGGTCTATATGAAATTACCTCCTGGCCTTTCTGTTTCATCTCCTTCTTCTTCTGCCACTTTGGCTTGCAAGTTTAAAACGTCTTTTATGGGCTTAGACACGTTTCGAGGTAATGGTATGTCAAATTGTCTCAAGTCCTTTATTCTAAAGGTTTTTATCATTCACTCAATGATTACTCTCTCTTTATTAAAGGGTCTCCTTGTCATCTAGTAATCCTGGCTCTTTATGTTAATGATATCATCCTCACTAGTGATGATTTGCATGAGATTTTCGCTTTAAAACAATTTCTAGATTCTGAATTTAAGATCAAAGACTTAAGTTTTCTTCATTATCTTTTGGGTATTGAGGTCACTATATTACCTGATGGTGTTGTATTGAATCAGAAGAAGTTCACTTCTGATTTACTCAAAGACTATGATTGCTTGGATGTTCATTCTGTTGTTAGCCCATTGGAATTGAATCAGAAACTTAAAGCTGATGTTGGGGATCTTCTACCTAATCCTGAGAAATACAGAAGCCTTGTGGGGAAGTTATTGTTCTTGACTCACACCCGACCTGATATTTGCTTTAGTATTCAACATCTTAGCCAGTTTATGCAGGCTCCCCGACTTCCTCACATGATTGCTGCTCTTTATTGCTTAGGTATCTCAAGGGTACTCCTGACCTTGGCCTTTTTTACTCTCACTCTATTGATTTTTCTATCAAGGCTTACTCTGACAGTGATTGGGCAGCTTGCCCTGACACTCGCAAATTTATTTCTGGTTTTTGAATTTTCTTTGTTGATAACCTTGTTGACTGGAAGTCGAAGAAACAACCTGTGATTTCTCTTTCTTCCGCTAAAGCTGAGTATAGAGTTGTTAGTAAGGCTGTTGCTGAATTGGTTTGGCTATCCAGATTATTGCATGATTTTACTATTGATGTTTCCTTTCCTATCTCTGTCTTCTGTGACAATATGACAACTATTCATATTACAAAAAATTTCGTCTTCCATGAGCGCACTAAGCATATTGAAGTGGACTGTCACTTCATCCGTAGTAAATTGACTGAAGGTTTCATCCAACTGTCGAATGTTCCCACCTTTGATCAGCTGGCAGATGTATTCACCAAGCCACTATTTTCAAATTTTATGATTTTGAGTTCGAAATTCTATTAGTGTCTATTTGATTTATTAGATTTGAAATTTATTATTTATATTTGTTTATTGAATTTAAATATAAGGTTTAAATCAAAACTATTGAATTCAGGTAAACCTTAACTTATACACCAAATTTTCCCTTTGTACCGAGAGATTGTTGCACCTTAAAAATAGAAGGATAGTGATCTACACTCAACGAGCAATGGCGAATTCAGAAATAGGTACAAGAGGATTTAACGAAATCTAAGAATGTCATACGTAAAATTTTAAAATGTGATCTATAGCAACTTTTGAACCTCCTTAGCCTTTATAACACTGAACTCTTCCCTTACACCAAGGACTTTATATATATATATATATATATATATATATATATATATATATATATATATATATATAGGGGTGTCAATAGTTCGGTTCAGCCGGTTATTTTATAAAATTTGTACTATACCATTTTTTTGGTTATTCTATTATGTATAACCAAAATTAGACTTTTAGAAACCGTACCAATCATGTCAGTTTCTCTTCGGTATCGGTACGGTTCGGTTAATTTTCGATTTTTTTTCTTCTAAATGTCACTTAAAAGTCACTACTAGAAGCATAATGCAACAACATACGTACTTTTATATGACTTAGCAAAACTTTCTAGACATTTTTTCTATTTAAACGGTGATGAATTAAAAAAACATGAAAGATGGCTAGAGTATAGATCCATCAACTATTCTACAACAACGTAAAAGAAACTAAGTAAAGACAAAGAAAATATAAAATCACACGAGTGGAAAGATATTAAGTAAGTTAGGACTCAAGAATAAAGTCTAAAGAAGATTAAATATTCAAAAATATAAATTTAAATCATATGAAAGAAAAAATATTCAATATATTGTAGTTTGCTACTCATAATCGCTAGAATACCTTGTGTCTTGCTAGTGAATATGCTGAAAATAATTTAGTTTTAACAGTAGTATAATAGGTTTGGGAATAAGAATTTTGAGTTTAATTACTTGTTGGCTTGTAATCGTTTTCATAATTTCAAGGCCCAAGAAAAATGTTAATGCTTTATTATTTTTAAACTTAATATATAAATATATTTTTTTCATGTAAATTTATTCGGTACGGTTCGGTATTTCTTCGGTTTATTTTCATAAAATAAAAAATCTACCCTAATTATCGCTACGGTTATAGATTTATATAAAAACCTATAGTTTTATTAAAATAAACCTAAAAATTATTTCGGTGCGGTACGGTTCAGTCGGTTTAGTCGATTTTTAAATATCCATTGACACTCCTGCCATTTGACAAATATTATTTTGTACCGTTCTCTATTTTTTGTTGTCAAAGGTTGGAATTTACTTCTAATATTTCTTATTTTTTTAATGAGAATGTATGTAGATTTTGTAGAAGTAAAATTGAAATTAACTCACAGAAATAAAACTACTACAAGAAAGAGAGAAGGAATCATAGCTGATGTGTAGCTAGAATTCTGAGATTGCAAAAAATATTTGAGAATGGATAAAAGAAGAAATTAAATACTTTAATCATGTTTAGGGTTTTATTTTAGTCAATTAAATCTCATTCACTAATTTTTTAGTCATGTCAAGTGTCTCCAATCCAAATAGGAACATGGAGAAATGAAGGAAAATTAGTTAGTAAACCTAAATTCACTTTCATTCTCAATAATAGTGAATTTTTTTTTTTGCCAGTCAAATATAACTATTTGTCTATATTAGATTCATATTTAATTATGGTACAATCGAATAACCAAAAAACCAAATCGACAAAAGAATGAATCGAAAGAGAAAAACCAAACCAAACTAATTTTAGTTCGGAATAGACTTCATTTATTCCAAAACCAAAAAACAGAAAGCGAATAATGCAACACCAAATTGAAAACATACCATAAAAAATCAGTAATATTTTGAGACGATGGTCTCAACTTCCAATCCAAGCATACACAAACTTATTGAGTTACAAGAAGATACACAACACAAACTTGCAAAGTTGCTATGGGTTTCTACTGCATTAATATAGGTTGTCAGCGTCATACTTTTTGGGTGCGATCCTTCCCGGACCATACGTGAAAGCAGGATACTTTGTGTACCGAGCTTCCCTGCTATGAGTTTCTACTAAACCAAACTCCGGAACAAGAATAACCATCACCTATATTCCTCATCTTAAGAAACAAATGAACCACAATCCCACACAAAAATCCCAATGCAGCACTTGAGCCAACCAATGAAACTGCTGTGCAAAGAAGCATAACAAAAGACTCTTCCTTAGAATTCATGTCTCTTGAACACATAGCTAGTTCAATTCCAGCAAACAACAAAAGAACACCTAATACCCCAACAGGAAATTGGGTCAAAACCTTAACCATTGAACTCCCTAAAACCAACCCCAAAACCAATTTAGCCACACCAAGAAGTGCCACACACCCACCACTTCTACCACCAAATTTGTATTGCCCTGCTAGCCCACCTGCACCATGGCAACAAGGCATGGCACCAAACCAACACCCTATTAAGTTCATCAACCCGACCGTCACTGACACCGAGGTAGCAGTAATTTTCCTTTCTGGAAAGAGATCTGTCGACAGTTTACACACAGCTATAACAGAGTTTAATACAGATAAAGGGAGTTGAGGAATTGTACCCTTAATAAACCCTTGTTTCCAAGAATTTTTAGATATTTTCACAATTTCAATAGGTGATGGTCCAAACTTAAACCCTTTCACAGCTTTAGGCCCTCTTATAATAGCCAAAACAACACCTAATAAAAAGATCAAAAAAGCTGAAGGAAGAGAAAAAATTATTTTCTTTAACCTTTTCCTCCTATTATCATTACCTGTTTCACAAATGATTTCATGGTTCTCATTTTGATCTTCACCGGCCCCATTCACAATTATAATAAAAATAGCACAAATTAAAGCCAATAACAATCCATCCAACCCTAGCCAATCCCTCTCCCCACTTGACTTTTTCGACTTTGCAAAATCTTGAACATTTTTAATGTAATTAACAGCAGTCATAGCAAATGACAGTCCTTGTGCTAGTTGAATTCCCCTAACCACAGAAATAGGAATTAGCCTATAAACAAGTTGCATTAATCCAGTAACACCTAAAAGGAATAAAATCCCAGCAGTGCAAATTCCAGCAGCCATTACTTCCGGTATGCCGAAATCAGGATTACTAATTGCAACAGCTGCAATAGATTTCATAGGCTGGACTGGCATTGGTACACCATAAATAGCACCAGTGACAAAATTGTAAACACCAGTAAAAATTAATGTTGTACCAAGATTTAAGTCACTGGCTAGTGTTAAAGCCAAGACTATAGGTATATACGTGCCTAAATCCCCCATTGCACCATTTAGTTCAGCCCATTTTGATCTGAAAATCAAATTCTCCTTCAACTTTCCCATGAAATTTGCTGGAGTGCTGGCTGTGGATTGTCGATCTATTGACATTTCGGGGGCTTGAAAATGAGGATTTTCTTGAAGTGTGGACTCCATAATGATGAATATCTTGATACGCTAACACATGTACATATATATACAACAAAAGAAGAGGGCAGCAGTTGACCTACAATAAATAAGCCAAGTAAGGTCAGTTTTTAGGCGCTTAGAGGTCGTTTGACAGGGAACAAGTTATTCCGAGATTATAATAATGAGATTATAATACGAAAATTAAATAATAATGCGATTATTTAGTGAATATACTTTTATTGGAAGATGTTTGGTTCATTGGAGTAAAAATGAGATATATACGTAAACATGTGTTTGGCTTATATTATATAAGTTTTGATAAATTTTTATTTTCAATTTTAACCTTGAATTGTTTAAAAAACTTTGGGAGGAAAGACCTTAGAGAAGGGCATATTTGTCATTTTAGTATTTATCCCAGAATTAAGTACTACCGGGCTTATTATCTAACCCTCAATGTAGGATAGAATAATACCTAATTGTGCACGCGGGATAGACTAATTCCGTATCTAATCCCTTATCCCACATACCAAACGATTCCTCAAAGTCAGTCATAGCTTAGTGGTGAATAAAGTGGGTGGAGAATCATGAGGTTCAGTTTCAAATTTCAGTGGAAACAAAAATACTTGGTTATTTTTGTCTATTTATTTAAATCTTGATAGACAGAATTACTTGATTACGGATGTTAGTAGAAAGTAAATGGTACCTAATGAAAATAGTCAACGTACATACAAGTAGTCTGTCAAAAATATATAAGAAATTAATGTCTAACTTGGGAGTATCAAACGTCGTTTCAAAGTGATGAGAGGCCATTATATGATCCTAAAAGAATTAGAAGAACTGATGAGAGGTCGTCATGGAATGAAAGATATTTGCAGCTGAATGTGGAGAAGGCATTATTCTTGCTTGTAAGTACAAAAACTAACTTGTAGGAATTTTGTTTGATACCAAAGGAGAAACGCAACGAAAAAGAACAATTATTTTTTGGTTCCCAATGTAGACGTGCCATTATTCTGTGATTATTTATGGTGACTTTCTAAGGTTTTGGCAGAGTCAACTCTATGTTACGACCCGAAATTCTCTCCTTCGGACCGTGATAACGTCTAACATTTTAAATAATAGGCAAGCCAACGTTAGAATAATATTAACTAATTTTTAAACAATTTTTAAATTATTAATAATCAAGGAAACAAAAGCGGAAGCAAAGTTTGAAATATAGTAAAATAATTCATAAAAATAATGGTGTCTAAATACCATCTCAGAATTGGTGTCACAAGTGCACGAGCTTCTAGAATAAATACAAATAAAGGTCTGAATAAAATAAAACTGTCTGAAAATAAACACACAGCGAAAGTAAAATAGATGGGGACTTCAGAACTGCGGACGCCATGCAGTTATACCTGAAGTCTCCTCCGAGTAGCTGAAATCCGAGCAAGTCTATGGCACGCCGCTGGGACCAACTCCAAAATCTGCACAAGAAGTGCAGAGTGTAGTATCAGTACAACCTACCCCATGTACGGGTAAGTGATGAGCCTAACCTCGACGAAGTAGTGACGAGGCTAAGGCGGTTCACTTGCATTAACCTGTACGCAATATTAATAACAACAACAAATAATAGAAATAAATCAGGTAACTCATATATAATAATTGAAGCCAACTTAGCAGTCATAATCCATTATTATCTCACCCAATTCTATTGCAGCGTGCAACCCGCTCTCACAATATATTCACATTCAATTCTGTTGCAGCGTGTAACCCGATCTCCTAATATATTCCTTTTAATCAAGTCTGTCATATATTTATTTCAATCAAGTATATATATAGACTTTTAAATAAGTCTATTGCGGCATGCAATCCGATCCCCCAATATTGACTTTTAAATAAGTCTATTGCGGTGTGCAATCCGATCCCCCAATATTAACTTTTAAATAAGTCTATTGCGGCGTGCAATCCGATCCTCCAATATTGACTTTTAATAAGTCTATGCAATCCGATTCTCCAATATTGACTTTTAATAAGTCTATTGCAGCGTGCAATCCGATCCCCCAATATATACAAATACTTTTATTTCCGTTGCGGCGTGCAACCCGTTCCCCCAATATAATTTTAAATAACTCATAAATGTAATAAAACCTACTCCAATAAATACCACGTCCAATGAGAAATTATTAAGCATCAAGGCACACAATAATTATAATTTATTAATGAACCAAACAATGGCAAATAATAATTTATTATGAAAATCATAGAGAAAATAGGTAGTTTAATATTTAATATGCTAAATGTCAAATAACAATTAAAACACATAATTCAAATAGCATGTAACAATTAATGCAGGAATTCAAGAATTAATATTTGACAAAGAATATGAGAGAAATAATTATTATAATAATTAATTTATGATTTAAAATAATTTATGATTTTTCAAGTAAGCAGGCAAACAATTAATTTCACGACGTATAGACACTCGTCACCTCGCCTATGCACCGTTCACATGCTTTTCACATAACAAATAATTTAAGAGTTCTATTCCCTCAAGTCAAGGTTAACCATGACACTTACCTCGCTTTGCAAATTCCAATCAATTATTCAACCATAGCTTTTCCTTTTAAATTTGCTTCTAAAAGCTTCAAATCTATTCACAAACAATTCGATATATTCAATACTAATCATAGGAATTAATTCCATATGAATTTACTAATTTTTCGGATAAAATATTCGAAATTCATTTAAATATTTCGACAGTGGGACCCATGTCTCAAATCCCGGAAACACTCGCAAAATTCGAACACCTGTTTCGCTACGAGTTCAACCATACAAAAATTATCCAATTCCGATATCAAACGGACATTCAAATCTTAAATTTTCATTTTTGGAAGATTTTAGAAAATTTTGATTTTTCTTCCATAAATTCACGGATTCATGATATAAATGAGTATGAAATCATGAAATATAATCAATATAGGATAAGGAACACTTACCCTAATATTTTTCGTGAAAATCGCCCAAACATTCGCCTTAACCGAGCTCAAAACGACCAAAATATGAAAATAATATCGAACTCTTCGATATATACACTGCCCAGGCATTTCCGCACCTGCGGTGCCTGGGCTCGCACATGCGAGCTCGCATCTGCGAGAAAAATCTCGCATCTGCGAAATGGGGCTGCCAGGCGAGGCCTCGCATCTGCGGAGGAAAAATGCGCACATGCGCTGCCTTCGCTTCTACGATTATTATGTCCGCTTTTGCGGACGCGCGGGTGTGTGCAGGTTTCCGCACCTGCAAAATTTTGCCCAGCCACGCCCGGGCGCATCTGCGATCGAAGGCTCGCTTCTGCGAGCTCGCACTTGCGGTCAAAAATCCGCAGGTGCAATTACAACAAAAGGAAAAATTCAGATTTTGCTTAAGTACAATTCTTGATCCGATTTCAATCCGTATCACTCTCGGGGTACTCGGAACCCCGTACGAATATACCAACAAGTCCAATAATATAATACGGACTTACTCGGGGTCTCGTATCACATCAAACAACGCTAAAATTATAATTCACACCCCGATTCAAACTTTGAGTTTTAAACTTTTTAATTTGCAAATCTCGTGCCAAAACATATTAAATGAATCAAGAATGACTTCAAATTTGGCACATAAGTCATAAATGACATAATGGAGCTGTTCAAATTTCCAGAATTGGATTTCGGCTCCGATATCAAAAAGTTAACCCCGTGGTCAAACTTGAAAATCTTCGGCCTTTAAATTGCTAGTTCCGTTAAATGGTCATAACTTGAGCTAGGGACCTCCAAATTAAATTGCGGGCATACTCCCAAGTACCAAATCATGATACGGAGCTACCGAAATTGTCAAAACATTGATCCGGGTCCGTTTGCCAAAAATGTTGACCAAAGTCAACTCACTTGAGTTTTAAAGCTCTATTTCACATTTTAATCTATTTTTCACATGAAAACTTTTCAGAAAATTTTACGGACTGCGCACGTAAGTCGAGGAATGATAAATGGTGCTTTTGGAGGTCTTAGAACACAGAATTACTTATTAAATTTAAAGATAATATTTTGGGTCATCACACTCTAGAATTTAACAAAAAAGAGATGCATGAGAAATATATGGTACAGATTCACGAGGTTAAAGTTTTACCCATGACAGTGTACAAATTATTTGAGGGAAATGATTAAAATGGTTCTTAATGTATTGGGGTTGCTTTATTTTTGTCCTTAATGTATCCCCTTGACAGATATGATCTAGGGGTCAATGATTCGGTTCGACCGGTTATTTTATAAAATTTATACCATACCATTTTTTGGTTATTCTATTATGTATAACCAAAATTAGACTTATAGAAACCGTACAAATCATGTAGGTTTCTCGTCGGTATCGGTACGGTTCGGTTAATTTTCGGTTTTGTTTCTTCTAAATGTCACTTAAAAGTCACTGCTAGAAGTAGAATGCAACAACATACGTACTTTTATAGGACTTAGCAAAACTCTCGAAATATTTTTCTCTATTTAAAGGGTGATGAATTAAGAAAACATGAAAGATGGTCAGAGTATAGATCCATCAACTATTCTACTATAACGTAAAAGAAACTAAGTAAAGACAAAGAAAATATAAAATCACACGAGTGAAAAGATATTAAGTAAGTTAGGACTCAAGAATAAAGTCTAAAGAATATTAAATATTCAAAAATATAAATTTAAATCATATGAAAGAAAAAATATTCAATATATTGTAGTTTGCTACTCATAATCTCTAGAATACCTTGTGTCTTGCTAGTAAATATGCTGAAAATAATTTAGTTTTAATAGTAGCATAATAGGTTTGGGAATAAGTATTTTGAGTTTAATTACTTGCTGGCTTGTAATCGTTTTCATAATTTCAAGGCCCAAGAAAAATGTTAATGCTTTATTATTTTTAAACTTAATATATAAATATATTTTTTTCATGTAAATTTATTCGGTACGGTTCGGTATATTTTCGGTTTATTTTCATAAAATAAAAAATCTATCCTAATTATCGGTACAGTTATAGATTTATATAAAAACCTACGGTTTTATTAAAATAAACCTAAAAATCATTTCAGTGTGGTACAGTTGAGTCGGTTTAGTCAGTTCGCCGGTAAGCCTAGCAAACTCCTATTAATATATATATATATATATATATATATATATATATATATATATATATATATATTAAATATTATTTAAACTCCTATTAATATATATATATATATATATATATATATATATATATATATATATATATATATATATGCAGAGTCAGAATTTGAACCTTATGAGTTCAGGGTTCTAATCCTTTTAAGCTACTGGGTTCTAAATTACTACCTCCGTTCTAGTTTATGTGAACCTATTTCCTCTTTGATCCGTTCCAAAACGAATGACCCCTTTCTAAATTTGGAAACAATTTAGCTTAAACTTACAATTTTACCCTTAATGAGAAGCTTTTATAACCACACAAATACTCTAGGCCCCTTTTTGACTTGGTTTGGACCACAAATTTCAAAAGTCTTCATTTTTGTTTAAACTTCGTGCCCAGTCAAACAGGTTCGCATAAATTAAAATGGAGGGAGTAATAATTTGTACATATTTAATAAATTTTTAAGACAAATACATGGATCATCTGTTGCAATGTATCAGCAAATTACTAGTCTCAAACATAATCACGGATCAGCATAAATATTTGTTCTCATCAAAATTGCAGTAAAATAAAGTACTAGCAATATCACCACTCGTACATAAGTCAGTTCACACGATACACTACTAGAAATTTACTAAAAACCGAACAAAACAATCGACCAAAGTTGATCGGTTATTGCCAATTACCGACCAAACGCGACCATTAGGGTGTGGACGGTGTTTTGATGGTCGGAATAGCTTACCTACCAAAGTTGGCCGGAAATTACCGACCAACGTTGGTCGGTAGCTTAAAACGACCATCTGACAAGTTTAAGTACTTACCGACCAACTTTGGTCGGAAACATATTTTATTAATTTGATTTTACCGACCAAAGTTGGTAGGTTTAACTAAATTATGTTTTTTTTATTAATTATTAAAATTTTAAAAAAATCGACCAACTTTGGTCGGTAATTGAAAATATATATATTTTTAAAATAATTAAAATTAAACATTACCGACCAACTATGGTCGGTAACCTCAACAGTGCAGGAAAAATACTGACCAAAGATGGTCGGTAATGTTGAATTCTAGGAATTCAATGTTCATTAACCGAAGATGGTCGGTAATGTTGAATTCTGGGAATTCAATGTTCATTAACCGACCAACTTTGATCGGTATTTTGGAATATATATATTTTTTTAATTAAAAACAAAAAAACTTTGGTCGGTTTTTCTAGGTTTCATTTTGGCATAAAATGCCTGTTTTGGCAGCTACACCACCTGCCAGCATACCAATTGTAACGACCCGGCCGGTCGTTTTGAGAATTTAAATCATGTCCGACGGCATAAGGCCCTGAGCAGCTTCGTATTATGTGCCTTGATTTACGTGCATGGTTGAATTCAATTATCGGGTTATTCGAAGTGATTTGGGACACTTAGTCCCTAAATGAGATCTTAAGTCTTAGAATTTGGACCGTAGTCGGAACTGTGTGAAGACGGATCCGGAATGAAATTTCGTCGACTCAGTTAGCTCCATTGAGTGATTTTTAGCTTAGGAGCGCATATGGAATGTGTTTTGGAGGTCTTTAGTATATTTAGGCTTGAATTGGCGAAAGTTAGATTTTTGGCGATTTCGGTCGATAGTGGAAATTTTGATATCGAGCTCGGAATGGATTTACGAAAGCGGGTGTAGGTTCGTAGTGTCATTTGTGACCTGTGTGCAGAATTTGAGGTCATCCGGACGTGGTTTGATAAGTTTCGGCATCGGTTGTAGGAATTTGAAGTTTCAAGTTCTTTAAGTTTGAATTGGAAGGTGATTCGTGATTTTTGCTTTATTTGATGTGATTTGAGGGCTCAACTAAGTTCGTATGGTGTTTTAGTATTGGTTGGTATGTTTGGTTGAGGTCCCGGGGGGCTCGGGTGAGTTTCGAGTGCTTAACGGATCAAAAGTTGGATTTGTGTTGCTGCTGAAGTCTTCAGGCATCTGTCATTTTTGCACCTGCAGTGGAGAGACCGCAGGTGCGTGATTGCACGTGCGGAGAGGCAAGCGCAGAAGCGGATCTGGGATATGTGGTCAGGGGTAGCAGGTGCGAAGTGAAATGCCACATCTGCGATGCCCGCAGATGCGCTAAAGGACACACACGTGCGGAGGAGATCATAGAAGCGGACAATAGTCTGCAGGCGTGCACTCGTAGGTGCAGCCCTTTTTCCGCAGAAGCGGGCCCAGCCTATTAAGTAGTTTCCGCACCTGCAAATGAAATTCCGCAGGTGCGGCATCGCAGGTGGGACCCAAGGTCCGCATTTGCGGAATAACCGGGCAGAAAAGGGGCAGATTCGAGGGTTTGAAGTTCACTTCACAAATTTTATTGAGAGCTCGGTAGAAGGCGGAATTTGGAGAGATTTTTGGAGGATGTTTTTGGGTAATGATTCTTAACTTCCTTATGGTTATATTCCACTAATCTATGCTCGAATTCATCGTTTAAATTCGGATTTGGGGTAAAAATTTGAGAAAGGTTCTTAGGCCGAATTTTGGGGTTTTGATCGAGATTTTGGTGTTGGATTTTAGTAAATTTGATATGGTTAGACTCGTGAGTGAATGAGATTTCGTATTTTATGACTTTGACCCGATTCCGAGAAGTGGGCCCAATGGGCGATTTTGAGTTAATTTTGGAATTTTCGTTAAAATGTTGATTTCGTTAATTAGATGAGTCTATTATTGTTGTAATTATGATATGTAATTGCTTTTGGCTAGATTTGGGCCATTCAGAGCCGGATATTCGTGGAAAAGGAATTCTTACGGATTGATTGAGCTTGACTCGAGGTAAGTATATTGCCTAACCTTGTGTGGGGGAACTATCCCTTAGGATTTGAGTAATCTATGTTGATTGTAGTCTATGTATGCGAGGTGACGAGTGCGTGCTCGGACTTATTTGTGGAAAGTTTGCATTTTATGGTTCTTATGTCCTTATATTCACCGTATATGATGTTGGTTTTGGTACGTTTGAATTCCTATTTGCTAGTTCACCTCTACATGCTTTGATTAGAGATAATTGCTTTAGGATTCACTCTTATTGCCTATTTTACCTTATTCGACTTAACCATTTACCTCTTCTATCGTCGTGCTATATATTTTCATAACTGCTTATCTTTAATTGAAATCATTATTTTCTCATCCTATAACTGTTTAGTCTTAATTGGAGTTATGATTATCTTCCGATGCTTATCCTTACTTGAATTGTTGACTATTCCTCGTAATTGCTCAACCTCAAAAGGAGTTTAGATAACCTATATTTTAGTTGACTTGCCATTATTTGGAACTATTTGACTCGTGTTGGCTTCTTATTGTTGACTTGAATATTGTGGAATCATTGCTACATTTTTGTTTTGTTTTCCCTTGTTAAGTTGTTCTCTTTGTGCCTAGCATTCTTTACTGTGGTTATTCCTTGTGAATGAATTCTACCATTCTTGTGATTTAAATTCTTGAGTTGATTTGCTCGTCGTACTTTGCATTTCTGCCATTGTTGCTTCTGTACTCGTTGTGGTGATGTACGAGGTTTCTATCGTGTTATAGTTGTTATCTCTTTTGTTTGCGCTGCATATTTAAATTGGAACTACGAACGTATTCCGGGAGATCCCCCAGCACTGCATAATTAAATTGGGACTACGGACGTATTCCTGGAGATCCCCCTGTCTTGCATATTTACTTTGGGACTACGGACGTATTCCGGGAGATCCTCCAGCACTGCATATTTATTTTGGGACTACGGACGTATTCCGGGAGATCCCCCAACACTCGTACTGCATAATTAATTCGGGACTACGGGACGGTATCCCGGTAGATTTCTCCTGTGGTTATATCTTTGTTCGGAGCTGCTAATCTCCCATGCTTAGGTGTCACAGGGTGACTTATACTCGAAGGGTATACTTGAAAAGTATTTATCTTGAAAGAACTATGTTTCAAGGCTAATTATTTGAAAAGTTTATATTTGAAAGGTTTTATCTCGAAAGAACTATGTTTGAAAGATATTTATTTGAAGGAAGTATATTTCAAAAATAATTTCTTATTGTAAAGGATTATATTCTAAAGACTTCAATTTAAAAACTTACGGGTGAAAGTTTACACTTGAAGGATTTGACTAATTTATTGGGGTTTTTGGCTGAGACCTGATGTGAAAACTATTGCAGTTGCTGAGTTACTACTTGCCTTTACTGTATTGTGATTTTTTTGAATTTGGGTTGTGTTTTCGTTCATTCTTCTGTGTCTTATTCTGGTGTTCCGCTGTTACTTCCTGTTTTGTTTTTCCTTCCTTATTGCAGTTGCTATGTCGTTAGCCATATCGCGGGGTACTTAGATAGATGCCATGTTCTGTCATCCCTATACTTATGCTTGTTCAGTTTATTAGACCAGTGGGTGTCTTGACTAGTCCTCGTCACTACTTCACCGAGGTTAGTCTTGATACTTACTGGGCACCGCTGTGGTGTGCTCATGCTACTCTTCTGCACATTTTTTTTGTGCAGATCCAGGTATTTGTTCGTTAGCTAGCTATGTGGACTGTCGCTGCGGAGACTCAAGGTAAACCTGCCGCTGCGTTCGCAGGTTTCGGAGTCACCTTCAAGTTTTCGTTTTGCACTATTTATTCTTATTTCTGGACAGTTGTATTTAGAAGTTTTTTAGCAAATACTCTGTAGAGCTTATGACTTGTACTACCGATTTTGAGAATTGTAAGAGATTTCTATTTATTTTGTTAGATGTTAATTAAATAATGTTGTTTCACTTAATGTTAGGCTTACCTAGTCCCTAAGACTAGGTGCAATCACAATACCAAACAGAGGGAAAAATTGGGTCGTGACAAGTTGGTATCAGAGCCCTAGGTTCATAGGTGTTACGAGTCATAAGCGAGTTTAGTAGAGTCTTGCGGATCGGTACGGAGATGTCTGTACCTATCTTCGAGAGGCTACGGAACTATTAGGACAATTTCACTTCCTTCATTCCTATCGCGCGAGTTCATTTATCTTGAAGTTTGAAATTTGCCATTCCATTCTCTCACAAATGGTGAGGACACGAGCTGCGGTTCCTGATGATGTTACCCCCGGAGTAGATGTCATTATGGTCAGAGGAAAAGGCCGACGAGGAGCATGTGCCGCAGCTGGGGCACCTACCAGAGAAGCAGTTGGGGGGCTGCCAGTAGTTCTAGTTGGGGGCAAGTACCGGAGGTGCCTGCTATTACCCCCGGACTTCAGGAGACTTTAGCACAGTTCCTGAGCATGTTTGGTATATTGGCTCAGGCAGGGATATTCCGGTTACACCAGTTACTTCACAGACCGGGGGAGGAGCCCAAACTCCTGCCGCCCACACTCCAGAGCAGCGAGTTCACGTTAGTCAGGTTCCAGGTGTCATGGTAACACAGGCCGTGGTTCCAGTTTAGCTTATGGTCAGAGCAGTAACATCTGAGGAAGGGCAACTTAGATTCGCAAGGTTCAAGAGATATAACCTTTCTACATTCAGCGGTTTGGCTTCAAAGAGTGCAAATGGTTTTCTGGAGGAGTGCCATAACATCCTTCTCACTATGGATATTGTTGAGACGAGTGGGGTTGCTTTTACTACGTTCCAGCTTAAGGGAGCGGCTTATCAGTAGTGACGGATATATGAGATGGGTAGCCCAGCCGAGTTAGCTTCACTCACGTGGGTTCAGTTTTCAGAGATGTTCTTGAGAGAGTTTGTACCTCAGTCCCGTCGAGATGAATGGTGCACGAAGTTTGAGCGGCTGCTTCTGTACCTCAGTCCCGTCATTGTTGCTTCTGTACTCATTGTGGTGATGTACGAGGTTTCTGTCGTGTTATAGTTTTTATCTTTGTTCTTTGCATTGCATATTTAGATTAGGACTACGGATGTATTCCGGGAGATCCCCCAGCACTGCTACGGACGTATTCCGGGAGATCCCCCAGCACTGCATAATTAAATTGAGACTACGGACGTATTCCGGGAGATCCATGTGATGACCCAAAATATCATCTTTAAATTTAATATGTAATTCTATTTTCTAAGACCTCAAAAAGAACCATTTATCATTCCTCGACTTGCGTGCGAAGTCCGTACATTTTTTCGGAAAGTTTTTATGTGAAAAGTGGATTAAATTGGGAAATAGAGCTTTAAAACTCAACTAAGTTAACTTTGGTCAACATTTTGAGCCAACAGACCCGGATCAGTGTTTTAAAAATTCCGGTAGGTCCATATCGTGATTTTGGGACTTTGGTGTATGCCCGGAATCTAATTCCGAGGTGCCTAGCCCGAGTTATGTAATTTTGATGAAAAATTAAAAGCTTGAAAGCTTAATGATTTCTAAAAAATTACTGATGTTGGATTTATTGACCTCGGGTCTGTATTTTGGTTCCGGAGCCCGGTATAGGTCCACTTTAATATTTATGACTTGTCTTCCAAATTTGGTGAGAATCGGAGTTGATTTGACGTGATTCAGACGTCCGGTTGTAAAAATATAAATTTTAAAGTTTTCTTGAAAACTTCCTTTGATTTGGTGTCCGATTCATAGTTCTAGGTGTTATTTTGGCGATTCGATCATGCGAACAAGTTCGTATGATGTTTTAAGACTTGGGTGCATGTTTAGTTTGGAGCCCCGAGGACTCGGGTTGATTTTGGGTGGTTAACAGACCATTTTTGGACTTGGGAAAAACTGCAGAAATCTGCTTCTAGTATCCTTCTTCGCATTCGCGAGAGGTGGCTCGCGTTCGCGAAGAAGAAACTGGAGGCAGGTGAAATTTACTCTTCGCGTTTGCGAAGAGGGGGACGCGTTCGCGAAGGGAAGAGGGCAGTGTTCATCGCGAATGCGTGGAAGCATTCGCGTTCGCGTAGAAGGCGAGGCCTGGCCGAGCACCAAGCGTTAAAGCTTCGCGTTCGCGTAGGGTTTATCGCGTTCGCGAAGGCCAAATTTGGCAAGGCTTCGCGTTCGTGAAGAGTAAAGTTTTGGCAGCACAAAAATGTGCTTCGCGAACGCGAGGCACTGACCGCATTCGCGAAGGGTAAAAATCCCAGAAACAGAACTTAAGTTCTGGAAATGGGGTTTCGACCCATTTTCAGTTCTTTCCCATTTTTTAGCACGGGTAAGGCGAATTTTGGGCTAGTTTCATGGGAAAACATTGGGGTAAGTGTTCTTTATTCTATATTGATTATATATCATGATTTCATACTCATTTATATCATGAATCCGTGAATTTATGGAAGAAAAATCAGATTTTTATAAAATCTTTCAAAAACGAAGATTTAAGATTTGAAGGTCTATTTGATATCAGAATTGGACAAATTTGGTATGGTTGAACTCGTATCGGAACGTGTGTTCGGATTTTGTGAGTTTTTTCGGGATTTGAAACGTGGGTCCCACTACCGAATATTTTAATAAATTTCGGATTTGGGGGAATAGAACCCTTAAATTGTTTGTTATGTGAATTGCATGTAAACGATGTATAGGCGAGGTGACGAGCATCTATACGTCGTCAAATTAATTGTTTGCCTGCTTACTTGAAAAATCATAAATTATTTTTAATCATAAATTAATTATTATAATAATTGTTTCTCTCTTATTCTTTGCAAATATAAATTCTTGAATTCCTGCACTAATTGTTACATGCTATTTGAATTATGTGCCTTAATTGTTAATTGACATTTAGCATAATAAATATTAAACTACCTATTTGCTCCCTAATTTCCATAATAATTTGCTATTTGTCATTGTTTGCTTCATAATTAAATCATAATTATTGTACGCTTGCTGTCTTGTAATTTTATATTAATTGTTACATTTATTGGGAAAATTTCTTCTATAAGAATTGGTAAATGAAAATGTTGGAGGAGCGGGTTGCACGCAGCAACATGATTGATTATAATGAATATATTGGAGGATCGGGTTGCACGCCGCAACAGACTTGTTAAAAAGTTAATATTGGAGGATCGGGTTGCACGCCACAACAGACTTGATTAAAATGAATATGTTGGAGGAGCGGGTTGCACGCCGCAACAGAACTGAATGTGGATATATTGTGAGAGCGGGTTGCACGCTGCAACAGAAATAATGGAAATGATAATTGGTTTATGATTGTTGAGTTGCCTTCAATTATTATAAATGAATTACCTGATTTATTCCTATTATTGTTGTTGTTACTAATATTGCGTACATGTTAATATAAGTGAATCGTCTTAGCCTCGTCACTACTTCGTCGAAGTTAGGCTCAGCACTTACCAGTACATGGGGTCGGTTGTACTGATACTACACTCTGCACTTCTTGTGCAGATTTTGGAGTTGGTCCCAGTGGCGTACCATAGACCTTCTCGGATTTCAGCTATCAGAGGAGACTTGAGGTATAACTGCATGGTGTTCGCAGTTCTGAAGTCCCCGTCTATTGTACTTTAGCTGTGTGTTTATTTTCAGATAGCTTTATTTTATTCAGACCTTTATTTGTATTAATTCTAGAAGCTCGTGCACTTGTGACACCAATTCTGGGATGGTATTTAGACACCGTTATTATTATGGACTATTTCAAAATTGCTTCCGCATTTGCTTCCTTGTTATTAATAAATTTAAAAATTGTTTTAAAAATGGATAATGTTATTCTAACGTTGGCTTGCCTAGTAAGTGAAATGTTAGGCGCCATCACGGTCCGGAGGTAGGAATTTCGGGTCGTGACAGTTGGCATCAGAGCACTAGGTTACATAGGTCTCACGAGTCACGAGCAAGCTTAGTAGAGTCTGAAGGATTGGTACGGAGACGTCTGTACTTATCTCTCAGAGGCTATGAAGTTTAGGAACAATATCACTTCTTTCTTATTCTGTCGTGCAATTTTATTCTATCATCGATGATCGAACCATTCTACTCTTATTCTTTCGCAGATGGTGAGAACACGTAGTACCTCTACCGATGGACAGGGACCAGAACCCCCGGTGGAAACTATGCCCAGGGGTAGAGGCCGAGGTAGAGCTCAGTCTAGAGATCGAGCAGCTGCACCTATTAAAGAACCTCAGATAGACCTTCAGGAGGAGGTCCCAGTTCAGAATGTACCAGTTGGACCAGTTCAGGTCCCAGAAGGATTCATAGCCACTCCAGTGCTTCAGGATGCTCTAGTCCGATTGGTGAGTCTTATGGAGTGTGTGGCCCATAATGATATATTTCCAGTGGCACCAGCCATCTCACAGGCTGGGGGAGGAGCACAAACTCCCACTACTCCCGCTCCGGAGAAGATGGCTCCCCAAAATCAGGCTCCAGTAGCCCCGCGAGTTGGGGTAGTTTAGCCCACAGACCGATGATAGGCCCGCCATGTCTCTTGAGGCCTTATTGAGACTGGATAAGTTCACTAAGCTCTTTCCAGTTCACTTTAGTGGTACACCTTCTGAGGACCCACAGGATTATTTTGAACGCTGTCATGAGGTGCTGCGGAACATGGGTATAGTTGAGACCAATGGGGTTGATTTTGCTGTATTCCAGATGACGGGTTCCGCCAAGAGGTGGTGGAGAGATTACAAATTGACCCGACCAGTCGGATCACCTGCACTTACCTGGGAGCAGTTCTCTTAGCTATTTCTGGAGAAGTTCCTCCCTATCACACTGAGAGAGGAATTCCTCAAGCAATTCGAGCGTCTACAGTAGAGCAGTATGGCTGTTACTCAGTATGAGTCCCGTTTTGTGGATTTGGCCCGTCATGCTCTCCTTTTACTTCCTACGGAGGGAGAAAGAGTGAGGAGGTTCTTGAGGGACTCACTCACCCTATCAGACTTCAGATGGCCAAGGAGACCGGATGTGAGATTTCTTTTCAGGCGGCTGCTAATGTCGCAAGGAGGATCGAGATGGTTCTTGCATAGGAAAGAGAGCAGAGGTCCGATAAGAGGCCTCCTCAGTTCGGTGGTTACAGTGGTGCCTCGTCTGGAGGCCGGGGTAATTTTGGTAGGGGTCATCCTCCCAGACCATTTCATTCAGCACTTCATGTATCTCCCGGTGCTTCAGGGGGTCACGATCCTATTATGCCTTACTCTAGGCAGCCAGTATTCAGTGCACATTCAGCTCCTATCAGTGCACCACCACTCTAGAGTTACTACAGTGGTTATCCGGCCCATTTAGGTTAGCTTCAGCTTCAGCAGCCACGGCATCAGGATGGGTGTTATGAGTGTGGGAACATTGGTCACATCAGGAGGTACTGCCCTAGATTGGCGAGTAACGGATCTCGGCAAGATTCTCGTGCCATCATACCGGCACCGGTTGCTTCACCGCCTGCTCAGCCAGCTAGAGGTAGGGGTCAGGCAGTTAGAGGTGGAGGTCAGGTCATTAGAGGTGGAGGTCAGGCCATTAGAGGTGGAGGTCAGACCGTTAGAGGTGGAGGCCAGCAAGTTAGAGGCCGTCCCAGAGATGCAGTTCAGAGTGGTGGGGCCCAACCCCGGTTTTATGCTCTTCCAGTTAGGCCTGAGGCCGAGTCATCTGATGCTGTGATCACAGGTATTATTCCAGTTTGCCATAGAGATGCTTCATTTCTATTTGATCCAGAATCTACTTATTCCTATGTGTCCTCCTATTTTGCTTCATATTTGGTTGTGCCTTGTGATTCTCTAAGTGCTTATGTGTGTGTATCTACACCGGTGGGAGACTCTGTGGTAGTAGATCATGTCCACCATTCGTGTGTGGTTACTATTGGTAATCTTGAAACTAGTGTGGATCTTCTACTTCTTGATATGATAGATTTTGATGTCATCTTGTGTATGGATTGACTATCACTTATCATGCTTTATTAGACTGTCATGCCAAGACAGTGACCCTAGCTATGCCGGGGTTACCTCGATTAGAGTGGAAAGGAACTCCTGGCCATTCTGCCAGCAGGGTTATTTCTTATATGAAAGCTTGGCGTATGGTAGAGAAAGGATGTCTAGCCTATTTGGCTTATATTCGTGATCCCAGTGCGGATGTCCCTTCTATGGACTCAGTACCAGTTGTTCGTGAATTTTTAGAAGTATTTCCTGTAGATCTGTCGGGGATGCCACCCGACAGAGATATTGACTTCTGTATTGATTTAGCTTCGGGCACTCAGCCCATTTCTATTCCACCATACCGTATGGCCCCGCCAGAGTTGAAATAATTGAAAGAGCAGTTACAAGACTTGCTTGATCAGAGATTCATTAGACCCAGTGTCTCGCCCTGGGGTGCACCAATATTATTTGTAAAGAAGAAAGATGGCTCGATGCGGATGTGTATAGACTATCGGCAGTTGAACAAGGCCACTATCAAAAACAAATATCCGTTGCCAAGAATTGATGACTTATTTGATCAGCTTCAGGGTGCCAAGGTATTTTCAAAAATTTATTTGAGATCTGGTTACCATCAGTTGAAGATTAGGGCATCTGATGTCCCTAAGATAGCTTTTCGGACTCAGTATGGGCATTACGAGTTCCTAGTGATGTCATTTGGGTTGACAAATGCTCCAGCAACATTTATGGATTTGATGAATCGGGTGTTCAAGCCTTATTTGGATTCTTATGTGGTTGTATTCATTGATGATATCTTGATTTACTCCAGCAGTCGAGAGGAGCATGAGCAGCATCTTCGAAGTGTGCTTCACACCTTGAAGAATAATCAGTTATATGCCAAATTTTCAAAATGTGAGTTTTGGTTAGACTCAGTTACCTTTTTGGGACATGTTGTATCGGCAAAAGGCATAAAGGCTAAGAAGATTGAGGCTGTTCAGAATTGGCCTAGACCTACTTCGGTTACAAAGATCCGGAGTTTTCTGGGTTTGGCAGGTTATTATCGTCGGTTCGTGGAAGGGTTTTCATCTATAGCAAGCACATTGACCAGACTATCCCAGAAGGGTATTCCATTCCGATGGTCAGACGAGTGTGAGTTGAGCTTTCAGAAGCTCAAGACCGCTTTGACTACGACGCCAGTATTGGTATTACCCACATGTTCAGGATCGTATACGGTATATTGTGACGCATCTCACATTGGGCTTGGTGCAGTATTAATGCAAGATGGCAAGGTAATTGCATATGCATCACGGTAGTTGAAAGTTTACGAGAAGAATTATCCTGTTCATGACTTAGAATTGGCAGCCATTGTTCATGCGCTGAAGATTTGGAGGCATTGCCACTACGGTGTCTTGTGTGATGTATTTACTGATCATCATAGCCTCTAGTATCTGTTCAAACAAAAGGATCTTAATTTGAGACAGAGAAGATGGTTTGAGTTGTTGAAAGACTATGATATCACCATTTTGTATCACCCCGGAAAGGCCGATGTGGTGGCCGATGCATTGAGTAGAAAGGCTGTGAGTATGGGCAGTCTTGCATATATTCCGGTTGGTGAGAGGCCATTAGCTGCAGATGTTCAGACTTTGGCTAATCAGTTCATGAGGTTAGATGTTACAGAACCCAGTCGGGTTCTAGCTTGTACAGTCGCTCGATCTTCTTTATATGAGCGCATCAGAGAGAGGCAGTATGATGATCCTCATTTACTTGTCCTTAAGAACACGGTGCGGCACGGTGATGCCAAACAGGTTGCTGTGGGGGAAGATGGAGTTCTGCGAATGCAGGGCCGTATTTGTGTGCCTAATGTGGATGGGCTTTGTGAATTAATTCTTTAAGAGGCACACAGTTCTAGGTATTCTATTCATCCAGGTACCACTAAAATGTATCAAGATTTGCGGCAATATTATTGGTGGAGGATAATGAAAAAGGATATAGTTGCACATGTAGCTCGGTGTCTGAATTGTCAGCAAGTTAAGTATGAGCATCAAAGACCTGGTGGTTTGCTTCAGATGTTAGAAATTCCTGAGTGGAAGTGGAAGCGTATCACTATGGATTTTGTTGTTGGGCTCCCACGGACTCAGAGAAAATTTGACACAGTTTGGGTCATTGTGGACAGGTTGACCAAGTCAGCACATTTTATTCTAGTGGCAGTTACCTATTCCTCAGAGAGGTTAGCTGAAATTTACATTCGTGAGACTGTCCGCCTTTACAGTGTGCCCGTGTCTATTATTTCAGATCGAGGTACGCAGTTTACCTCACATTTCTGGAGGGCTGTACAGCGTGAGTTAGGCACGCGAATGGAGTTGAGTACACCATTTCATCCACAGATAGACGGACAGTCAGAGCGCACTATTCAAATATTGGAAGATATGCTCCGCGCTTATGTTATAGACTTTGGAGGTTCTTTGATAAAAAATTAAAAGCTTGAAAGCTTAATAATTTCTAAGAAATTACTGATGTTGTATTTATTGACCTCGGGTCCGTATTTTGGTTTCGGAGCTCGGTATAGGTCCACTATAATATTTATGACGTGTCTACCCAATTTGCTGAGAATCGGAGTTGATTTGACGTGATT
>NC_090816.1:1232500-1315000 GCF_000390325.3 Nicotiana tomentosiformis | reverse complement strand
ATATTTTGGGACCCATAAGGTTATGTTATTGTTGAATTAATTATTTTAAAATGTACATTTCATACTCAGCCATTTTCATCCATTGTGAGGATATTTATGAGATCGACCTGCGCACCGCAGCAGACCATATTGGCTTTATATATATTATCATTATATGGATCGGGGCTGCATGCCGCTACCGGCCTTATAAGTTTTATTATTATGGGATCGGACTGCATGCCACAGTAGACCATATCGGCTTTATATAGCGCTTAGGCTGAAGGAGCCTCTCCGGAGTTTGCATCCCCCACAGTGAGTGCAGATGATTTATATTCGGGATAGACTTCCCAAGCCATGGAGTTTTCTTATTTATTTATAATTGTGATGAATTTTCCTAGACATAGATCTTGTCCGAGTCATTTATATTTGCGGATAAATCTACCCCTGGCTGGATTGGCCTTATATAGTACTGAGTGACTGACTGTCAGTTGATGTGTGCGTGTGTGTGTGTATATATATATATATATATATATATATATATATATATATATATATATATATATATATATATATGGGATGGATCTTCCCTGGGTTGGATTGACCATATACAATATTGAGTAACTGAGTAATTTGTGATTGTGAGTACACGAGGTTTTCCACTGAGGTGCATCATATACTGCACGTACATTAGCATGTAGATATAGAGATGTCATATTCCTCATATCATTCAGAATTGATCGATTTTACGTGTATTGAGTTTAATTGTTGAACTTGAAAGCATGCCTACATTTCTGTACTGTTATTTCTATACTGGACTGTACCTGTTGAGCTCGTCACTGCTTTCAGCCCAAAGGTTAGTCTTGTTACTTATTGAGTTAGTTGTATTCATATTACACCCTGCACCTCGTGTGCAGATCCAGGTACTTCCAGATTCAGCGACTACTAGATATCAGAGTTTCATCTGTTGGAGACTATCAAGGTAGTTGCTTGGCGTCCACAGATCTTGACTCTCTTTCCTTTCAGTTATTGTATTGTTCTATATCTTTAGACAGTATTTTTATTAGTCAAACTTTGTTATTATTTAGATGCTCATGTACTCAGTGACACCGGGTTTTGGGAGTGTTTTATATTAGTATTTTGTGAGATTGTTTTTATATTGAATTTAATTATTATATTTTTTAAAACTTAAAGAAATTTGTGGTTTATTGAGCTTGTCGTCTTGCCTAGTATTAAGATAAGCGTCATTATGACAGGTGTGATTTTGGGCCGTGACAAAATAAACCCGCTTCGTCGAAAAATATACTGTGTATACATGTAATTATCATCTAAAACAGAAACAAAAGTGTTATTAAAATAATAATGAGTCCACTTGACACAACACGACTTTGTGGCATAGTGGTTAAGTGGGTTCAAAAGTTCTGGAAGGTTCAGCGTACGATCTCCAATACGACACTCACTATTTATGTTTGGACAATTATTGGTTACGTTTGTATGGCTGCATTACCCTTGTCAAGTTCATTATAGAACCCTTGATTCTGAATAAGTTATTTTCTCTTCTATCATATTTAGTGAAACGCGTAAGTAAATTTAAAAAAGCTTGCTATTTGTTACAGCTAAAAACGTGAACTTTAAAATGAAAGACTTTATTTGTTGCCGCAAATAAAAGAATTTAGTGTTTAATAAATCTGATTGTACAAAATTCTGGGTCCGTCACTGACTGTGAATATTGCCTTTTTATCTTCTTTTGGCAAATTCCAACCTCCTAACCTTAACTTAGCTGGCCATTGTGAACCATCTTCTGGTGGTTGCCAAAAGTTGACAAAACAACATAAGATATTGTTAAAGCATAGGAATTAAAATCATGCTTTCCATTGGATGTGCAACTCCTACCTACACATTATCCTCAGTTGATGATGCTAGGAAAGTTGTTGATTACCTATGGAACAATTTTCTGTCACGGCTCAGAATCATACCTGTCATGATGGCGCCTATCTTATTACTAGACAAGCCAACAACCTCTATAAACCACAAATTTATTTAAGTTTGAAAATATATTATTTAAATTTATTAGAAAATCCCACAAATACTGATATAAATACACTCCCAAAACCCGGTGTCACTGAGTATATGAGTATCTAAATGATAACATAGTTTGTCTGATACAAGAACACTGTCTAGAAATATAGAACAGTACAAACTACTGAAAGGAAAGATAGTCAAGGTCTGTGAACGCCAATGCAGCTACCTCGATACTCTCCAATATATAAATTACCAGAGTCCAACAACCGCCAAATTCGGAAGTACCTGGATCTGTACACGAAGTGCAGAGTGTAGTATGAGTACAACTGACCCAATATACTCAATAAATAACAAGACTAACCTTTGGGTTGAAAGTAGTGACGAGATCAAAAATTACGGTCCAATCATAGAAAATAATAGTACAAAAATATAGGCATGCATTCAAGTTCAGCATTAAACTCAATACAAGAAAACAATAGATCATATCTGAATGATATAAGGAATATGACATCTCTATATCTATATGCCAACGTTGAAATAAAACATAATGAAAATCTCATGTACTCACACTCTCAGAGTACTCAATCACTAGTAATGTACGTGCAAATCCAGTCCAGGGAAGATCCATCCCTCAGTATAATATCAACCGTTGATACCCAATTTTGCCCTCATATTTTGTAAATAGTATATATATTTTCAAAATGTCATTTTTGCATCATTACTTAATTTACAAGATTTATACAAATATTTTCAGAATTTTTTCATAATTTTTAGAGCTTTAAAATTAGTTTCCTACATTTAAATTACTTGAATATTCATTAATTATCCCTTAAATTATTTTGTGATGATCTTAGTCATCCTAATTTATTATGTACATAGCCTATATTCATGCATAATTACGTTTTATTTACATTATTTGTGCCAAAATAACATTTTATATTTTTATAATATTAAATTATTATTTTCAATAATTTTAGTGCATAAGAAATATTTTATTGCTTATTATTAATTATTTTATTTAAACAATTTTGTGTATTTAAAATATAGCCCAAATCACACAATTTGTTTCGAACCACACTAGTGACCCAAACCCCTCAAATCTCTGGCCCAACTTCCCTAGCCCAATACCAGCGACCCACTACCCTATACCCGTTCACTAACCCGATCCGCCTCTCATTAAATCCTGATCGATGATCTTGGAAGATCAACGGCCCATATGCCATCTCCCTTTTTTAATTAACCTAGCCCGGAATCCTTAGTCCCATTTTCTGAGACGGCCACCCTTGAATCCTCTCTATTCTCTCATCTCACAAACCTAAATGCTAGCCGCCTCACTCAAATCTTTTCCAAATCCGACCAAATCATGGATTCTTTCTTTGATTCTCTTACCTTTTATGGATTATCTCATTATTTCTTACTAGACTATGGTATTACATAGTACTTGCTCCATTTTTGGCGATTACCGATCTTCCGAATCAAGGAAAATTAGACGTACTCCTCAAGATTCATACGGTTCCTCGTCTATATACGTCCATAGCAAGATCATATGGGCCCGATTTGACAAGATTCTTCGGCCAATTTGTGATTCCAGGAAAAATTAGGGTTTGTCTGATTTTTCTCCTAATTTGGTTCTTAATCGATTATGCATCCTCATCTTTCCTTATTTGTGTTTGATTTATTATGTTTCCTTATTTGGATGTTTGCTTTTGGTTACCATATAAACCCCTCCCCGATTTCCCTTTGGGAGAGACTTGATTATTGCTATTACTCTCACTATTCTCTTCTTTCACTCGTTCACTTATTTTGATACACTCGAATACTTTCTGAAATCGTTGAATTCCTGGCCGGCTAGAAGCCAAGGACATAATACTATTAAAATGACCTCCTTCGGTGCAAACACAGCTGGGAGCCCTTCTCGAGGCTCTTCTGAACTCTGAAGCATTAGGGATTTGGGG
This sequence comes from Nicotiana tomentosiformis, assembly GCF_000390325.3. NCBI lineage: Eukaryota > Viridiplantae > Streptophyta > Magnoliopsida > Solanales > Solanaceae > Nicotiana > Nicotiana tomentosiformis. The sequence goes on along the minus strand of NC_090816.1, from coordinate 1,311,047 downwards.
TTCTCTTTCAATTGCTGCTACAAAATCACTCCCAATATTCAAAATTTCTCACTCTTTTGCTCATTTAAATTTGCTACTAGTTAGTGTCCTTGACTCTTACAATTTAAACTATCTCCATTTCTGCTTGTCTGCGACATGTGTGTTCTGTGTGCTAATATTATTTAAACTTTTTGTAAGCATGATTCAGTTTTCCTTGCTATTCATAGATCCCTGATTCTGTGTTGGTGTATTCTTTACTGCAATTATATTGTCTTAACGATACCCTGCAGTTCCACATTCTTTAGTAGTTGAATTCAATAGACTTCAATACATGTAATATGCTTTCATTATGGGAATAGATTCCAGTCTTTTTAAGTGCAACTAAACTAATGTGTGTTCCCCACCTTGTCCTGTATTTCTATGTCTGTGTTTCAGAACTTGTTGAGTTATTCTTTCCCAACATGATAAATTTTTGAGGCTATATTGATTAGCTAAGGCATGTTTCCATGCCATTTAAGTTCTAATGTATGTTTGTTTTGTTAATCTTATGTCTTTAGAATTGCTGCTAGGGCAAATTTCTATGTTAGCTTCTCTCATGTCTAAGTAATTGGTATGAGTGGTTATGCTCGCATGTCCTATTCTTCTTAAGTGGTATATCTTCTCATCAGTTTAGGCACTGTTGTGGTCTGTTGTAGACCATGCTACTAGGTTATTTCCATACTGTTTGTGATCATGTTAGGCTCCTATATTAGAAATCTTTATGTGAAATTGCTATCCATTTGACTATAACTATTTTGAATAAGACTCACTTGTTTAAAGTCTTTTCTGACTAATTCTGACTAATATCTTGTGCTAAACTTGATTTCTGGAAATTTAGCATGTGTATGTGTTTATCCGCCCTCTTAATGTGTGATTGTGTTCATCATGCTACACATTTTCCTTTGTCGAATGATTGCTCAATACAGGGTTAGTTTTCTATGTCAAACTTGCTATGTTAAAGTTGTCCACCTAGTTGGCATGCTCAAGCCCTCTTATTTGACCAATCATGCCCTTAGCTTCTAAAAAATGATGATATATTTATGTAATCATGTCCCCATGAGGTATCACTATTAATAGACTTTATAGTTGTCAATTGGTTTCCATGTATAATTCCTCCCTCTAATCCTGGTACGAGTTCGTGTGTGGCCTTGGGTTGTGCAATTGATACTCTCATGCTTGAGGTGTGCTTAGATCTGGGTCTACTGTTCGTGTGAAAAGTGAGCTTGCTGAAGGCCCATGTGTTACTGGGATATTTCTCTTTTGGGCCTGCTCTGTTTATTAGGCTTGTAGTCTTTCAGTATGTAATATTTGCACTTGTATTCATTATTTTGGGCATCTAATAACTAACAAAGAAAATCGATGGGTAAATTAGTAAAAAGGGGATAGGGTACTCTAATTCTCACATGAATAGGTAGAAAGCATGACTATAGAATCTATGTGGTCTATTTGCTATTTGCTTTACATGCTTTTAGTTTCATGTGTAGAAAGTATGCCTATAGGAGTCACACGCACACACCTTACTTAACTTGTCAAAACATGTTATTTCAAGTATTTTCTGTACTAGTTTCCATGTCTATTACTGTGCACACTTAGACAACATGCCTCACTAATCTAGATACCATATTTTTAGGACTTCAAGTAATCAATTGGGCAAAATTGCTTCTATGTACACTGCTCATCTAGACATTATGGTTATAGGATTTCAATATTTTAATCGACTATTCTCGTCGCTTTTATTGCATTGTCGTTTGCCTATAAAACCAGCATTAGTAATTCAGAATTATGATTGTTTTCACTAACTTTTATGCAAAATACTTAGATATCATGTATATAGGACTTGCGATATTCAGTTTGCCTACACGATAGTTTAGAAATTACTGCACTGCCCATGTATTTTTGGAATCCAGAATCACTTAGAAATCATGCCTATAGGATTTGCAATTCACATGAACGCTGCTCATGTACAATACTATAAATCAGAATCACGTAGAGATCCTGCCTATAGGTCTTGAACAATTTAACATGCCTTTACTCCAAACCTGCCCATCTATAGTTGCATATTTAAATAATTTAACATCACTGGTATAAGCTATAACTTGTCTGCCTAATTGACAGCGTGAATACATGTCTATATGAGGAGGTGAATCTGAGCCTTTGGTGTTAATTATGTGCAGTCCTATTTGTTTTCAATGCGTGACTAGTTTTATTATTTTTGAGCAACCTAAGTAAGTCTAGAACCACCTAAATAGAGGTTCAAAGCCTCCTCGACAACTAACTCTCATTGATGGAAAAAGAATGAATGCGGTATGTCACGGTCAACTCTATCAGAACAGAATGGCAAGAGCTTTCAACAAAAAGGTCAGGTAAAGCCAATTCGGCAATTGGTGTTAAAGCGAATGTTCCCACACCAGGATGAAGCCAAGAGGAAGATCTCACCCAACTAGGAAGGTCCTTACATGGTTCACCGGGTATTAACAGAAGGAGCACTTATACTTGCAGAAATGGATGGAGATATTTGGCCGAAACCTATCAATGCAGACGCAGTCAAGAGATACTATGTTTAAGATTGTTTGCATTTTCTATCTGATGTAACTGAACTACGCTTGACCTGATTCTCATTTAAGAGGGGATATGTACGCAGCCATGTGGGTTCGATCACATCATAATAAAATCTTCATCTCCCCATGATCAAAAACTCGGGCAAGATCTCGAGTTTGTCCGATTTCATCACGTTTGGAACAGCCAAGGAATGTGTTGCTAAAAGTATGCACTTAAACAGAGGCAAAATTTTGAGGAAATGAATTTCAGGTCACATAAGTAGCATCTAAATTCCACAAGGAAATGAATTTCAGAAATATGCAATGATATGTAGAAAAAATGTGTCATTCATAAAACGATAGTAGAACATTTTTTTGATGAATCTTCGAAGGCTAGTGACACACGGTTCAAAACTAGATTTCTAAATATAATATAATTTTTTTTAAAATTATATACTAATTAATATGGGATACACGCCTTTTGCTGTGTGGCTAAAAACTAGTGTACTTATAAACATATCACACAATCAGATTGTTACCTAGTCAAGATTTAGCTATCTTCTAGTGTTTCTAGAAATTTAGCTTTTATGTTACCTTTGTATACAAGCTCTAAAGTCAACAAGTGGGAACTCTTGAAATTTAGCACAAGAAAAATACTACTACTTTCTTTCTTAATCCAATAAGGATTATACTGTTTACAACCTCAAAAGTCTTGAAAATTAAGTCCTCAAGAAGTTTCCTTCACTAATTGGAATATGTTATTGTCGGGTTGTTTGATACGCAGACTAAATTATTCCCGGGGTTATAGTTTTGGAATTATAATCACTGAACTGATTTATCCCATCTAGGAGGTGGGATAAACTAATCTCGAGTTTGAAGAGATAAGGTGGTATATCTAAGATTAAGTCTGCGATTAAATTTATGAATACTGTATTTGGTTGACAGTATAAATTTATCTCAGGTGCGATATCTAAGATTAAGTCTGTGATTAAATTTATATCGTCAACCATATACAATATAAATTTAATCTCACACCTTTATCTCACCTTATCCCACCTTATCCTGCGTACCAAACGACCCAACGATTATAGAAAAAACAGAGACTACAATTTTTTTATTTTACAACGATGGAAAAAGAAAGTGGAAAGGAAAAAAAAGAACAGTAAGAATTGAACCACATCTATTATATATGTAGATGTAGAAGTCTTGCCATTGGACATTATTGTGCTATAGGCGCGAAGCATGGAGCATACCATAGGGAGGAAAGAGAGTCCGGAGGTCAATTTTAGTACAGTAAATGATTGACAGAAAGTTGACCTTAAGTCAACTATGTAAATTTCCACGAAATACCAAGCAAACACACATCCACCAACTATAAATAACAGGTATGCTTCTCAATCTTGATATAATCTATCCAATAATTTGAAGTGTTAGCACACACACAAAAAAAAAACTTAAAGTTATGATCAAATATAGTTTTCTTTTGACAGCATTAGTGCTATTTCTTCGAGCATTAAAACTAGAAGCAGGGGATATAGTAATATATTGGGGCCAAAATGGGAATGAAGGTAGCTTAGCTGACACTTGTGCAACAAATAACTATGCCATTGTCAATATTGCTTTCCTTGTAGTTTTTGGGAATGGCCAAAATCCAGTGCTAAATTTAGCTGGTCATTGTGATCCAAATGCTGGTGCATGCACTGGCTTAAGCAATGACATTAGAGCTTGTCAAAACCAAGGCATCAAAGTTATGCTTTCTATTGGTGGTGGTGCTGGAAGCTATTTTCTTTCTTCTGCTGATGATGCTAGGTAAGATTTATTTATATTAGAATCATAGCTGAAAAGATTGGGAAACTACATATAAGGTGTAGAGATACTCTTAATACTGTTTGGGCCAAAACAGATAATATCATACCATATTAAGATTATCTTTAGGCTGGTTGAGCACAACAAACCGCTATAAAATCCACTAGCCTGACTAATTTAGGTTTTCATCACGAGAACCGATTAAGGGGGACATAATTCCTACCAAGAATTTCTCCATTCTCGAATATTAAATGAATTGACACACATGGAAAACTCATCTAATATAGTACTTTCTTCGTTACATTTTATATGATATTCTTTCCTTAATAGTCTATTCTAAAAAGAGTGATACCTTTATATATTTGAAAACTCTTCAACTTTTCATTTTACATTATTCCCTTAGTCGCATGCTTTTATAACCATCTAAATGTATGACATGTGTAAGATCACAGTTCTAAAGTAATTCTAGCATGTGGTAAGTCTTTTTTTTCTTTCCTAAATTATGTGCTCATTATTTGTCAAAAACATTGCAGGAATGTGGCAAATTATTTGTGGAACAATTATCTTGGAGGTCAATCAAACACACGTCCACTAGGAGATGCAGTTCTAGATGGAATTGATTTTGATATAGAAGGCGGGACAACACAACATTGGGATGAATTAGCAAAAACTCTATCACAATTTAGCCAACAAAGGAAAGTATACTTAACTGCAGCTCCACAATGTCCATTCCCAGATACATGGTTAAATGGGGCACTTTCCACTGGCTTATTTGATTATGTTTGGGTTCAATTTTACAATAATCCACCGTGTCAATACTCCGGTGGGAGCGCGGACAATTTAAAAAATTACTGGAATCAGTGGAACGCGATTCAAGCTGGAAAAATTTTTCTGGGATTGCCAGCAGCTCAAGGAGCAGCTGGAAGTGGTTTTATACCATCTGATGTTCTTGTTTCTCAGGTTTTACCATTAATTAATGGTTCACCAAAGTATGGGGGTGTTATGCTTTGGTCTAAATTTTATGACAATGGTTATAGCTCTGCTATTAAGGCTAATGTTTGAGATATATGATCATAGCTAGTCAGCTTGTATTAATATGATGACGTCAATAATGTTATATTATAAACTATATAGTACTCAATAATAAGGCTTTGAAAGTTACTTATTAAAAAATGTTACTTATTGTATGGTGTGTTTTTACAAGATTGTGTTGTGTTACTTGTTTAAGTGTATCATAGTTAACTAATATAAATTGGCCTGAAACCCAATACGAAGAACTAAAAGAATTACCAAGTGTAACAAAAGATATCCGGTGCGCACGAAGTATCTCGCGTTCATGCATGTCCGCGACTAAGATATTGAAGGTTTTAACAGTCCTCTTCCTATACTCATATACTTTTAGAGCTCGTTTGATTCGGGAAAAGTTATACTAAAATTATACTGTGCAAATTATAATACGAAGATTAAATAAATACGAGATCATTTAACGAATGTTTTTCACGGTTTATGTTTAACATCTAATTTCCTGGTCCATCATACTGACAATTGACAAAGACATTATTTGCATATTAATGTCCAGAAGAAATAGGACAATATGCGTACATTAACTCGCATGTCAAGCACACGGTATCAGTTACTCCTTTAGTTAGTACAAATTCAGAAGCGTGGGACCAATTATTTAGAGTAATAATTATCCTTCAATTTGAAATAGTATAAAAGATAAAAACAGTAAATATTTTTTATAATCACACAAATGTCATGGCCCAATAAATTTTTTATCTCTTAAACTTTTATGACCACAAGTTTCAAAACCCTCCTTCTTTTCTCCTTAAACTCTATGCCGAGTCAAAATGCCTCATTTAAATTGAAATGGAGGAAGTATATATTAGTAATAATGAAAGAAAATATAAGTAGTAAACAATGATTAACAAGAAAGCAAACATCACATTAAAATTAAAGTGTAATAGTTTAATTAATTTAATTTATTTTAAAATTGTGAAAATTGTACAAAATTATATTTCGTTTTGAACCCATAGCGTCATAAGTGTAATGGATTCATTGATAAAAACTTCTAGGCCGAATCCAACAACAACGATCCAGTAAAATTTCACAAGTGTGGCTTAGGAGGGTAGTGTGTACGCAAGCCTTATCTATACCCCAATGGGACAGAGAGGTTGTTTCCGATGACCATCGGTTCAGAAAGACAAAAAGAAAACGAGAAAAGATAATATATCAGCATCTTCAACAAAAATCATAGAAATAGTAACGATATATTGGGAACGGAAATGTGCCTGGGGTTAAGAACAACGACAAAACTGCCCTTTCTTTCATTTATAAATAGGGCCCTGCCCTGATCGGTTTATTTTGTCATAAAAGAAAGTTGGTTTCGTGGGTTCAGAACTCAGTTGACTGCTTCTATAGAGAAGGCGGAGCGTCCTTGGCTCAGCATTATAGCACATAGGGCTTAAAAATCATAAAGTAGATGGCATGCACCTCTGAGCGGGACCCGTCAAATTAAAATCATAGACACGAATCTGCAGATGCCGACATGTCAAGTGCGTATTTTTCACTCAATTTTGAGCGTGTGAAACCCGAAAAAAAGTGAAGAAATGTCAAGGAACCCTCTAAAGTTCCAAACGTTTTCAAGGCTTTGCCTATCAAACACATGTTGCATACTCCACGTTACTCATCCAATTGAAAAATATAGGTTCTTCCCGTTGAATTAAACAATGAGCATTAAGGTATCTTTACTTTTCATTCTACCAATATTCTTGCTTCTCCTAACAAGCTGGAGATATTGTGGTTTATTGGGGCCAAGACGTAGGAGAAGGTAAATTGATTGACACATGCAACTCTAATCTCTACAATATTGTGAACAGGGGCGGCCCACGTGTATCAAGGAGTGTTTCAATGTGTAACGACCCGGCCGGTCGTTTTAAATATTACATCTCCGTTCTCCCATTTACTGCTCAATTTATGCTTTACAGTTATTATGTGACTTGCCGGAGTAATTGGTTCGGGTCCGGTGAGGTTTCAGAATGAATTGAGATAGTCTCAAGGATGAAAACTTAAGTTGAAAAGGTTGACCGGATGTTGACTTATATATAAACGACTCTGGAATAGAGTTTTGATGGTTTTAATAGCTCTGTATGGTAATTTTGGATTTAGGAGTGTGTTTGAAAAAATTATTTGGGAGTCCGTAGTTAAATGGCTAAAATAGAAATTTAAGTTTGGAAGTTTGACCAGGGAGTTGATTTTTTGATATCGGGGTCAGAATTCGATTCTGAAAATTGGAATAGGTCTGTGATGTCATTTATGACTTGTGTGCAAAATTTGAGGTCAATCGGACTTGATTTGATAGGTCTCGCATCGAATGTAGAAGTTGGAATTCCTTAGTTTCATTAGACTTGAATTAGGGTATGATTCGTATTTTTAGCGTTGTTTGATGTGATTTGAAGTTTTGACTAAGTTCTTATGATGTTTTAGGACTTGTTGGTGTATTTGTAGAAGTTTTCTGGTGCACAGGTCTGGTTTCCTTCTACGCGATCGCGTGAGAAGGTCCGTGATCGCATAGGCTTAATTGGGACTACTGAAAAACTGTTCTATGCGATCGTGTAGCTGGAGCAACTCAGGCATCGCGAACGCGTAAGGCACGTCGCGTTCGCGTAGAGGAAGTGGGGCAGCAGGGGGTCACGCGAAGTTACTCTTCACGATCGTCTGGACAAGGCCGCGATCGTGTAGGTTTGTGGAGCTAAAAGTTCGCGATCACGTGCACTTATCCGCGACCGCGTAAGGTTAAATTGGGTAGTGAAAAATTTGTGCTTCGCGATCGCTGGACTTGGTCCGCGATCACATAGAGGAAATAACTGGGCATCAGAACATAAGTTCTGGCCCATTTTTCATTTTTAACGATTTGGAACTGGGGGAGAGACGATTTTTGGGAGATTTTCAAAAGAAATAATGGGGTAAGTGTTCTTAACTCAATTTTGGTCAAATTACCTGAATCTATTGTTATTTTTAGCATTTAATTGGTGTTTTAAGTTGGGAAAATATTGAAAACCCTTAAGTTTAGATTGATGATTTGAGGTTCGAGTTGATGTCGGAATTTGGTAAAATTGGTATGGTTGGACTCGTGGTTGAATAGAAATTCATATTTTATAACTTTTATTGGGTTCCAAGATGTGAGCCCCACGGGGGATTTTTGAGTGCAATTTCAGATTTTGTTGGAAAATTAGTATTTTTATATGAAATTAATTCCTATAATTTGTATTGACTAAATCAAATTAATTGTAACTAGATTTGTGGCGTTCGAAGGCCGATTCGCGAGGAAAAGGCATAGCGGAATAAAAAATTTGTACGGTTTGAGGTAAGTAACACTTCTAAACTTGATTCTGAGGGTATAAATCACTATAAGACGTGTTATGTGCATTGTATGCAGGTGACACACATGTGCGCACCGTAGAAATTATGACTTAAATAAATTTTGTGGAGTTGTAAAATTAAATAATTATGTCATTATCCGCATATCCTCCACGTGTTAAAGAAATTGAGTTGAGGCTCGTATTAAAGATCATGTTTACGCTATGTGCCGATATTTTGGAACCCATAGGGTCGTGTTGCTGTTGAATTAATTGTTTTAAAATATACATTTCATACTCTGTCATTTTCATCCATTGTGAGAATATTTATGAGATCGACCTGCGCACCGTAACAGACCATATTGGCTATATATATATATATATCATTATATGGATCGGGGCTGCATGCCGCATCAGGCCTTATAGGTTTTATTATTATGGGATCGGACTGCATGCCGCAGTAGGCCATATTGACTTTATATAGCACTTGGGTTGAAGGTGCCCCTCCGGAGTTTGCACCCCCCCATAGTGAGTGCAAATGATTTATATCCGGGATGGACTTTCTAAGGCATGGAGTTGCCTTATTTATTTATAATTGTGATGAATTTCCCTAGGTATGGATCTTGTCCGAGTTATTTATATTTGGGGATAAATCTACCCCTGGCTGGATTGGCCTTATATAGTAATGAGTGACTGATTGTCAGTTGATGTGTGTGTGTGTGTGTGTGTGTGTGTGTGTGTGTGTGAGAGAGAGAGAGAGAGAGACGGATCTTCCCTGGGCTAGATTGGCCATATACAGTACTGAGTGATTGAGTAATTTGTGATCGTGAGTACACGAGATTTTCCACTGAGGTGCATCACATGCAACACGTACATTAGCATGTAGATATAGAGATGTCATAATCCTCATATCATTCAGAATTGATCGATTTTACGTATATTGAGTTTAACTGTTAAACTTGAAAGCATGCCTACATTTCTGTACTGTTATTTCTATCTGGACTGTACCTGTTGAGCTCGTCACTATTTTCAGCCCAAAGGTTAGTCTTGTTACTTATTGAGTTGATTGTACTCATACTACACCCTGCACCTCGTGTGCAGATCCAGGTACTTCTGAATTCGGCGACTGCTAGATATCAGAGTTTCATCTGTTGGAGACTAGCAAGGTAACTGCTTGGCGTCCGCAGACCTTGACTCTCTTTCCTTTCAGTTATTGTACTGTTCTATATATTCAGACAATATTTTTATCAGTCAGACTTTGTTATTATTTAGATGCTCATGTACTCAGTGACACCGGGTTTTGAAAATATTTTTTTATCAGTATTTGTGAGATTTTTTTTATATTGAAATTAATTATTATATTTTTTCAAATTTAAGAAAATTTGTTGTTTATTGAGGTTGTCGACTTTTCTAGTATTAAGATAGGCGCCATCACGTCATGTGTGATTTTGGATCGTGATAAGTTGGTATTAGAGCTTAGGTTACATAGGTCTCATGAGTCATGATCAGGCTTAGTAGAGTCTTGCGGATCGGTATGGAGACGTCTATACTTATCTTCGAGAGGTTGTCGAACCCTTAGCAAAAATTTCACTGTCTTGTATTCTGTCGTGCGAATTTGTTGATTCCGAAAATTAAATTTCTGTTATTCTTTTCTCTCACAGATGGTGAGGACACGTACTACCATATCAGACGATCAGTCACCAGTGCCACCAGTTAGGGCCGCGAGAGCCTGGGGCCGTGGTAGAGGTCGAGTGTAGCTCGTACAGCAGTTAGAGCAGCATCGGTAGAACCACCAGTTGCTCCAACTCAGGAGCAGATTCCAAATATAGTTGAGACGGAGGGGCCAGCTCAGGCACCAGCTGTGCCTATTATGATTCCAGGCATTCAGGAGGCTATAACACAGATATTGACAGTTTGTTTCCCTTTTTAGGGACTACCACCATATTTGCTAGCCATTCGGGATATCTTACTTCCTGAATGGACCCTATTTTAAGAAGTTTGGTTACCTCGTCTTTGATGAAGGCATGTTTGATCTCGGACTGGGGCCTTCTTTTTTGTTTTACCGGGTGGCACTTTGGGTCCAAGCTAAGCTTATGAGTGGTGATTCCCGGTGGGAACCCTGTCATGTCAAGATGGGACCAAGCGAAACAGTCTATGTTAGCTATAAGAAATTGAATAAGCTTTTTCCTCAGTTCGGGATCTAACCCCGTGCCTAGGTATACCTTTCGTTCAGGGAGATATTCAATTAGTATGACTTGCTCCAGTTCTTTGACCGTTGATTGGGTAGCGTCGGAATCATCGGGGACCACGAAGGATCGAGGGGTCCCATGTTCATCATCTTCGTAGTGTCTTCTAATTCTCTAATTGGGTCGAAGCTGACGTTTGTGATTACTATTTGGTATTCTATTCCCCCTTTGAATCTGATCCTTTTGCTGATGATAATGATGATATAGGAATCACTTCATCGACGAAAAACATTTCTTTTGCGGCCGATTGCTCCCCGTAGATCGTTTTGATTCCCTCCAATGTTGGGAACTTCAAAACCTGGTGGAGGGTCGAGGTACAGCCCTCATATTGTGGATCCACGGTCTTTCGAATAGGGCGTTGTATCTCATATCACCTTTGATCATCTGGAACTTCATTTCTTGGATGGTCTCAGCCACGTTAACTGGCAAGATTATTTCGCCCTTAGTAGTTTCACATGCCATATTGAATCCATTTAGTACCAAGGTTGCGAGCAGGATCTGGTCCTGTAGACTGAGTTGCTCTATAACTCTCGATCGAATGATGTTGGCCGAACTACCTGGATCAATTAACACATGTTTAACTTGAGTTTTATTCATAAGTACATATATTACCAGTGCATCTTTATGTGGTTGCATGATTCCTTCTGCGTCTTCATTATTAAAGGACGAGGTTACTTTAGAGGAGTAATCGTGAGTCTGGGATCGCTTTTCTCTTATAATCGACATCTTAGTGCGTTTAAGTACCGACCCGTGAGGGATGTCGATCCCACCGATGATCATGTGGATGATGTGTTGTGGCTCTTCCTGTTTGTTTTGCCTATTGAAATCCCTATTTTTAAAATGGTTTTTAGCCCTATCACTCAAATTTTCTCGGAGGTTCCCTTTATTAAATAACCTGGCTACCTCTTCTCTCAGTTGCCTGCAATCTTCCGTTCTGTGGCCATGAGTGCCATGATATTCGCACATTTGATTGGGATTCCTCTGGTCATGATTGGTCTGCAGAGATAGAGGCCATTTAGTATCTTTGATGCGTCTGATAGCCGACACGATAGCGGATGCACCAATACTGAAGTTATACTCCGATAACCATGGTGCTTCCTTAGGTCTGGTATGCCTATCGAACCCATTTCTGTTCATCAGCCCCCGAGACCCTTGGCCTCGATCAATTCTTTTATTGCCTTGTACGGGGTTATGTCTTGGTTCGTTCCCCCAATGATCTCCGTTATATGGCTGATATCGATCTTTGTTTGACCTTGGTTCTCGATCGATGTCCCTTTTAACAACGGGCCCGGAACTCACCTGCTCGTCTTCGACTCTTATTTTGGATTGATACCGATTGTGCACATCGACCCAAGTAATAGCTGGGTACTCGATCAGGTTATGCTTCAGCCGCCGTGAAGCCATCAAGCTTTGTTCGTTTAGACCTTGAGTGAAAGCTTGAACAGCCCGATCGTCTGTGACTGGTGGTAAATCCATTCGTTCCATTTGGAAACAAGATACGAATTCTCTTAGCATCTTATTATCCTTTTGTCTTACCTTGAATAGGTCCGACTTCCTGGTCTCGACCTTTATGGTTCCAGCATGTGCTTTTACAAAACAATCAGCAAGCATAGCAAAAGAATCGATAGAGTTAGACGGTAAATTATAATACCATATCATTGGTCCCTTCGACAGGGTTTCACCGAATTTTTTCAATAATACAGATTCGATCTCATATTCCTTTAGATCGTTCCCTTTAATGGCACATGTGTAAGAGGTGACATGTTCATTGGGGTCGGTCATTCCATTATACTTAGGAATTTCGGGCATGCGAAACTTCTTTGGGATTGGTTTAGGAGTCGCGCTCGGGGGGAAATGCTTCTGTACGAATTTTTTGGAATCTAATTCTTTCAGTATCGGGGGTGCCCCCGGGATTTGATCAACCCCGGAGTTGTATGTTTCCACTTTTTTGTCATTTTCTTTAATCCTCTTTTCTCCTGACTCTATTCGTTTTGTCAGTTCTTCGAACATCTTAACAATTTCAGGATTAGTCCCCGATTTTTTCTCATTTGACCTTACTATAGCTGGCCCCGTTTTGTGGGTGACTTCTTGGGGTGGACTGGGCTCGAGTCTGGTCGGTGCCTGGGTTTGGCTCTGCAACTGGGCTATTGCTACTTGTTGAGCTTGCAACATCTCGAAGATCATACGCTAGCTGATTTCGTTTTCCTCAGCATTTTGAGTATTCCGAGCTGCAGACCGAGTTCCACCTTGAATGCTATTTTCAGGGTCGGAACGTTGGTTTGCCTCGATGGCCACATGTTAATTAACATCTATTGGCTCTTCGACCCGAGCTCCAACAGGATCGACGAGTGGCCTTCCACCCTTGGGGGTTAAGTTGTTATTTTCATCTTGAAGGCCTGCTTCATTGTCGATAGGTAGGGCCATTAATTGAGAGATAGTTGTTTTTAACCTGAAATCAAAGACACTTTCGAGAGCAAGTGTAAAATGGTGCGTTTTGTACAGATTCGTATCAAAACAACCACTGTCATCCTTTGCCCCACGGTGGGCGCCAAACTCTTTTACCGAAAAACGGATAGAGCTCAATTTGTACGTAGTTCCAAGGGTACGTGGTATAACTTGGCATAAATCGAAAAGTAAGTAAAAATATATTGAGTATCGATTGTATAAGAATGAAATACAAACCAAATTAAATAGAAAGCTAGTTTATGAACAAGCAAGATGAATCAATGTATAAGGCTCACAAGAGGATAATTTCTATATAGATATCAGTATGTTTTTCTCTGTGAATAATATGAGTGTGTATTAATGCCTTCATCTTCTCCGTTACAAAATAGTAGCTATCCCTCTTATAGTGGAGGAATCCTACTTTAGATATAATTAAAAATACATAGCGGGGGTCCCATGATAAATTAGCTTTTGTCTAATTCCCGCCGAGATTCTCTCTCTTGGTGCGGCTGTAACGGCTCTTGTCTCTTGGCTCAATCTTGGTCGAATTTGGTATGGCCGATTTCCAGGTTTAGAGCTCGATATTAACTCGAGCTCGATATTGACTCGAGCTCGATATTGACTCAGGGATCGGTATCCAATCGGACTAGATATTGGTCGGTCTTTGGCTTTTAAGCTCGATGACCCCGCTTCACTTCATAGTTCGATTTGGACTCGAGCTCGGTAATGACTTCGAGCTCGATTTTTGTACGGTCCCAGAAGTTCGAGCTTGGTAACCTGGATTTAGATCTCATCTCGATATTATGAAGATGACCTTCGGTCCATTATGTCCCAATTTTGACTAACCATGCGAAGGTCGAAACCGATTTTGACTGTATATATAATTATTTGTCAAAAACATTGCAGGAATGTAGCATATTATTTGTGGAACAATTATCTTGGAGGCCAATCAAACACACGTCCACTAGGAGATGCAATTCTAGATGGAATTGATTTTGATATAGAAAAAGGGACAACACAACATTGGGATGAATTAGCAAGAGCTCTATCACAATTTAGCCAACAAAGGAAAGTATACTTAACTGCAGCTCCACAATGTCCATTCCCAGATACATGGTTAAACGGGGCACTTTCCACTGGCTTATTTGACTATGTTTGGGTTCAATTTTACAATAATCCACCGTTTCAATACTCCGGTGGGAGCGCGGACAATTTAAAAAATTACTGGAATCAGTAGAACGCGATTCAAGCTGGGAACATTTTTCTAGGATTGCCAGCAGCTCAAGGAGCAGCCGGAAGTGGTTTTATACCATCTGATGTTCTTGTTTCTCAGGTTTTACCATTAATTAATGGTTCACCAAAGTATGGGGGTGTTATGCTTTGGTTTAAATTTTATGACAATGGTTATAGCTCTGCTATTAAGGCTAATGTTTGAGATATATGATCATAGCTAGTCAGCTTGTATTAATATGATGACGTCAATAATGTTATATTATAAACTATATAGTACTCAATAATAAGGCTTTGAAAGTTACTTATAAAAAAAAGTTACTTATTGTGTGGTGTGTTTTTACAAGATTGTGTTGTGTTACTTGTCTAAGTGTATGCATGACACACAAAAAGAAGAACTAAAAGAATTACCAAGTGTAACAAAAATCTCCGGTGTACGAAGCATCCCGAGTTCACACATGTCCGGGAAAGGGCGCACCCTAAGGGGTGTAATTACCAAGTGTAATAAATAATAATATAATCAAACCTCTATGTAACAACCTCTTTTGTTTCGGATTTTTTTGGCTGTTATAGTGAAGTGTTGTTATAGAGAGTATATATTACTCCCTCCTTTTCAATTTAGATGATGTAGTTTGACTTGACACAAAGTTTAAAAAGAAGAAGAAAAAAGACTTTTGAAACATGTGGTCCTAAAAGCTTAATGAGTAAAAGTTTGGGGGCCATAATATTTTTGTGGCTATAAAAACTTATCATTAAAGGTAAAGTGAGTAAAAAAAGTTAAATTGTTTCCAAATATAGGGTGTGTTTGGTATGAAGAAAAATGTTTTCCATGTAAAATATTTTCCTAGAAAATAGTTTCATGAAAAATGAGCGATTTTATGACTTATTTTCCCTTGTTTGGTTGGTGAGTGAAAAACTTTTTTCGGAAAATATTTTCTAGTGTTTGGTTAGAGAGTTGAAAATATTTTTAAAATATTTTTTTATGCTACTATCCTCATTCACCCCCTTCCCCCAAGTCCTTATGTTCCTGTGCTCTCCCCCGCCAAATACCCAACGTTTTCAAAACTCTATTTTTCTTCAAGAATTTAATTATTCTTCTAAAAATTCACACAAACTCAAATACACTAAAGTGTTGCATTACTTTTTTACGCAAAAATAACGTCGAAATTTGTGCTCCATAACTAAAAAGTAAAATACTCTTTTTTGGTTCAAAAAGAAAGTACTCTTTCTATAACATAAAAATAAATTATTTATTTTGTTGAAATGGAAGAATTGTTTTTGTATCATGAAAAGAAAATACTCATTTTGTTTAAATGAAAGAAAATAATTTTTTTACATCATGAAAAGAAAATACTTTTTTTGTTAAAATAAAAGAAAATATTTTTTTATACATCATGAGATTTTATATTTGTTGAAATGAAAGAAAATACTTTTTAGTACATCATTTTATTGAAATGAAAGAAAATATTTTTTTTACATCATGAAAAGATAGTACTTTTTTTGTTAAAATAGGAAAACAAAAACCTATTTAAAAAGAAAGTACTCTATCTATTACATAAAAATAAAATACCATTAAGAATATTTCTATTTAGGGTAGGGTTAATATTTCTTTGCCTAGCTGCCCATTGCTGTGAGGTAGGGGTTGGGGTGAGGGTGGGTGGGGGTTGGGGGTTGGGGATAAAGTGGGTGGGTGGGGATGACAAAGAGGGTGGGGAAGGTTAAAAAATAGTTTTGTAAAATATTTTCCCTTCTTGTGATAGAGAAAATATTTTTCTCCAGTTTGAGAAAAATAATTTCATAAAGAAAATATTTTCCAAAACATTTAAGCCAACCAAACATGGGAAAATTGGAAAATATTTTTCGATAAATATTTTCCTTCATACCAAACATATCCATATAAATATGTTATTATTTTGGAACGGACTAATAAGAAAAGTGTGTCATTTAAATTGAAACAAAGGGGGTATAACATAACATAACATAACAATTGGTTCCATAAAAACTATTCTTTTATAGTGAACAACTGTTATATAGTGATGTTGTTATAGAGAGGTCTCACTGTATAATAACTTTCAGGAGCAGAGCCAGAGTTGGAGTTGCCGTCTAATGATTGCTATTTTTTTTTTTTTAATCAGGTGAGAACTAAGATGTTGAAGTCTTTAACAATCCTCTGCCTATACTCATATACTCTTAGAGCTCGTTTGATTCGTGAACAAGTGTGATGACCCAAAAGGTTATCTTTAAATTTAATAATTGTTTATGTGTTATGAGACCTCAAATAGCGCTATTTATCATTCCTCGACTTGCGTGCGTAGTCTGTTTAATATTTCGGAAAGTTTTTATGTGAAAAATTGATTAAAATGTGAAATAGAGTCTTAAAACTCAATTAAGTTGACTTTGGTCAATATTTTTAGTAAATAGACCTGGATCAGTATTTTGACAGTTCCAGTAGGTCCGCCTCGTGATTTGGGACTTTGGCGTATGCCCGGAATTTAAATTGGAGTTCCCTAACTCAAGTTATAGCCACTTAACGGAAATTAAAAATTTAAAGGCTAAAGATTTTCAGTTTCACGGAGTTGACTTTTTGATATCGGGATCGGAATCCGATTCTGGAAGTTAGAATAGCTCTGTTATGTCATTTATGACTTATGTGCCAAATTTGAAGTCATTCCAGATTTATTTAACATGTTTCGGCACAAGCTTTGTAAATTGAAAAGTTTAAAACTCAAAAGTTCGAATCGAGAAGTGAATTGTAATTTCAGCGCTGTTTGACTTGATATGAAACCCCGAGTAAGTCTGTATTATGTTATGGGACTTGTTGGTATATTCGGACGGGATGCCGAGTACCCCGAGTGTGATTCGAATCAAAATCGGAACAAAACTTGGACTTAAGCAAAATCTGGAATTTTGCTGCTTCTGGTGTCGTCGCTTCTGCGAAGCCTTGGCCGCAGAAGCGAGAAATCCCTCGTAGAAGCGGCCTAGGCAAGCTGGGCAAAGAGCCACAGGTGCGGGACCTCGAACGCACTCACGCGTCCGCAAAAACGGACCCTTCGATCGCAGAAGCGAAAGGTAGCGCAAATGCGCATTTGCTTTCGCAGATGCGAGACCGCATGCACGGTCAAATCCACCGCAGAAGCGAAAATCCCTGGGCAATGTATAAATCGAAGAGTCCGAGATTTTTTCTTATTTTTAGATATTTCAAGCACGGATTTATGCGATTTCAAAGGGGGGTTTCACAACTTTGAACTGGGGAAGTGTTCTATAACCAAAAGTGATTACATTTCATAAATCCATATCTATATTCATCATTTTTTTCGGATTTAGATGGAAGAATTTGAAATTTTTGTAAAACTTTTCAAAAACGAAAAATTAAGATTTGAAAGTCTATTTGACATCGGAATTTGGTAATTTTAGTATGGTTGGACTCGTCTCGGAACGGGTGTTCAGATTTCGTAAGTTTTTTCGAGATTCGAGACGTGGGCTCCACTGCTGATTTTTGAGATAAATTTTAAATTTTAATCCGGAAAATTAGTAAATTCATATGGAATTAATTTCTACGATTTATATTGAGTATATTAATTGTTTATGAGTAGAATTAAGGATTTTGGACATGAATTCGCGAGGCAAAGGTTTATTGGATTCTTGAATTTGGTTGCAAAGCGAGGTAAGTGTCGTGGTTAACCTTGACTTGAGGGAGTAGGACTTATTTGTCTATTTGCTACGTGATTTAATGTATGGGTACAATGTATATGTGAGGTGACGAGTACTTATGCGTTATGGTTGAGTCCAAGCATGCAGGTGGAATTTGTTTATTGTGAACAGTTGCCTATTTAATTAAGATATTCCTGCTTAAGTTTATTATTGATTATTTGATTATTATTCGTGAAATGGTTATTTATTTAATTATTATTGAATATTTTGGAAGATGAAATCTGTATTCTGATGTTGAATTGATTGATAAGTGCTTATTCCCGCATTTAAATACTCTTCCAAATTTATATTATTATTTTCATGGTAAGGAAGAGTGTATAAAAATGAAGGATGATATCGTGCTATTTTTATTATTTATAATATTATTGTCATGGTAAGGAAGAGTGTAAAAGCACGAAGGGTGTTTACATGCCATTTGTGAGTGTAAAAGTACGAAGGATGATGCCGTGTCATTTTCAGAGAGTGTAAAAGCACGAAGGGTGATGCCGTGTCATTTTCAGAGAGTGTAAAAGCATGAAGGGTGATGCCGTGCCAAATGAGAGTAAAAGCATGAAGGGTGGTGCCGTGCCATTTTCATATCATCAGTTGCTCATTTTATTGTTGAGGAATTATTTTCATGCTAAGTGATAATTCTTCTGCTGAAATTATTATATCAACCCCCTTCGCATGGTCCCTCCCAAATTTATAAATCGTTAATTTATTGTTTCTTCGTATTTGTATATACTTGTACAAGTTGTTTACGTATGTGTCCTATCATAGCCTCGTCACTACTTCATCGAGGTTAAGCTCGACACTTACGGAGTACATGGGGTCGGTTGTACTCATACTATACTCTACACTTCTTGTGCAGATTTTGGAGTTGGTCCCATCGGCGTACCATAGACTTGCTCGGATTCAACTACACAGAGAAGACTTGAGGTATAACTGCACAACGTCCGCAGTTCTGAAGTCCCCTTCTATCTTATCTTAGCGGTGTATTATCTTTCAAACAGCTTTAATTTTATTCAGACCTTTATCTGTATTATCCTAGTAGCTCGTGCACTTGTGACACCAGATTCGGGGATGTATTTTAATAATTCGGTATTTATGGTCTTCTGCACTTTATTTTATTAATTGACTTCTATTTTATTTAAATTGCTTAAAAATAGTTAAGATTATTTTTAACGTTGGCTTGCCTAGCAAGTGAAATGTTAGGCGCCATCACGGTCCTGAAGGTGAGAATTTCGGGTCGTGACAGTTGGTATCAGACCACTAGGTTACTTAGGTCTTACGAGTCACAAGTAAGCTTAGTAGAGTCTGAAGGATCGGTACGGAGACGTCTATACTTATCTTTCAGAGGCTTTGAAGTTTAGGAACAATATCACTTCTTTCTTAATCTGTCGTGCGATCTTATTCTATCATCGATGATTGAACCATTCTATTCTTATTCTCTCGCAGATGGTGAGAACACGTAATATATCTACCGATGGACAGGGACCAGAGCCCCCGGTGGAAACTATGACCAGGGGTAGAGGTCGGGGCCGAGGTAGAGGTAGAGGTAGAGCTCATTCTAGAGCTCGAGCGGCAACACCTGTTGTAGAACCTCAAGTGGATCTTCAAGAGGAAGTTCCAGTTCAGACTGTACCAGTTGGACCAGTTCAGGTCCCGGAAGGATTCATAACTACTCTAGTGTTTCAGGACGCCCTAGTTCGTTTGGTGAGCCTTATGGAGGGTGTGGCCCAGAATGGTACATTTCCAGAAGCACCAGCTGTCTCACAGGCTGGGGGAGAAGCACAAACTCCCACTACTCCCGCTCCGGAGAAGATGGCTCCCTAGTATCAGGCTCCAACAACCCCGCCAGTTGGGTAGTTCAGCCAGTTGTTGTGGCACAGGGTGGTGATAGGGCCGCCATGTCTTCTGAGGCCTTATTGAGACTGGATAAATTTACTAAACTCTTTCCAGTTCACTTCAGTGGTACACCTTCTGAGGACCCAAAGGATTATCTTGACCAATGCCATGAGGTGCTGCGGAACATGGGTATAGTTGAGACCAATGGGGTCGATTTTGCTGTATTTCAGATGACGGGTTCCGCCAAGAGGTGGTGGAGAGATTTTATGTTGACCAGACCAACTGGGCCACCTACGCTGACTTGGGAGCAGTTCTCACGGCTATTTATAGAGAAGTTCCTCCCTATCACATTGAGAGAGGATTTCCACTGGCAGTTTGAGCGTCTCCAGCAGGGAAGTATGATTGTTATTCAGTACGAGACCCGTTTTGTGGATCTAGCCCGTCATGCTCTCCTTTTACTTCCTACTGAGGGAGAGAGAGTGAGGAGGTTTATTAAGAGACTTACTCACCCTATCAGGCTTCAAATGACCAAGGAAACCGGAAGTGAGATTTCCTTTCAGGCGTCTGCTAATGTAGCTAGGAGGATCGAGATGGTTCTTGCGTAGGAAAGAGGGCAGGGGTCTGATAAGAGGCCTCGGTAGTTCGGTGTGTTCAGTGGTTCCTCGTCTCGAGGCAGGGGTAACTTTGGTAGGGGTCATCCTCCCAGGCCATTTCATTTAGCGCTCCAGGCATCCTAAAGTGCACCACCGGCTCTTATTAGTGCACCTCCGATCCATGGTTTCCAAGGTGGTTACTCCGGTCGACATGGATAATTTCAGGGTCAGTAGCCATAACAGCCGAGGTCTTGTTATACTTGTGGTGATTCGAGGCACATTGCTAGATTCTGCCCCAGGTCTTAGGGCAGCATGCAACAACATGGTTCTCGTGCTATGATTCCAGCACCGGTTGCTTCACCGCCTGCTCAGCCAGCTAGAGGTAGGGGTCAGGTAGCTAGAGGTAGAGATCAGACCATTAGAGGTGGAGGTCAGGCCGTTAGAGGTGGAGGCCAGCCAGTTAGAGGCCATCCCATGGACGCAGTTCAGAGTGGTAGGGCTCAACCCCGATTTTATGCTTTTCCAGCTAGGCCTGAGGCCGAGTCATCCGATGCGGTGATTACAGGTATTGTTCCAGTTTGCCATAGAGATGCTTCAGTTCTATTTGATCCAAGATCTACTTATTCCTATGTGTCCTCTTATTTTGCTTCATATCTGGTGATGCCTCGTGATTGTCTAAGTGCTCCTGTGTGTGTGACCACTCCGGTAGGAGATTCTATCGTGGTAGATCATGTCTATCGTTTATTTGTGGTTACTATTGGGAGTCTTGAGACTAGTGTGGATATTCTACTTCTTGATATGGTAGATTTTGATGTCATTTTGGGTATGGATTGGCAGTCACCTTATCATGCTATATTGGATTGTCATGCCAAGACGGTGACCCTAGCCATGCCGGGGTTACCTCTATTAGAGTGGAAAGGAACTCATGATCATTCTACCAGCAAAGTTATTTCTTATATAAAGGCTCGACGTATGGTCGAGAAAGGGTGTCTAGCTTATTTGGCTTATATTCGCGATTCTAGTATGGATGTTCCTTCTTTGGACTCAGTACCAGTTGTTCCTGAATTTCCAGAAATATTTCCTGCAGATGTACCGGGGATGCCACCCGATAGAGATATAGACTTTTGTATTGATTTGGCTTCGGACACTCAGCCTATTTCTATTCCACCATACCGTGTGGCCCTGCCAGAACTGAAAGAATTGAAGGAGCAGTTACAAGACTTGCTTGATCAAGGATTTATTAGACCTAGTGTCTCGCCCTAGGGAGCACCAGTTTTATTTGTAAAGAAGAAATATGGTTCAATGCGAATGTGTATAGATTATCGGCAGTTGAATAAGGCTACCATCAAGAACAAGTATCCACGTCCAAGAATTGATGACTTATTCGATCAGCTTCAGGGTGCCAAGGTGTTTTCAAAGATCGACTTGAGGTTCGATTACCATCAATTGAATATTAGGGCATCTGATGTCCCTAAGACAGCTTTTCGGACTCGGTATGGGCATTACAAATTCCTAGTGATGTCATTTGGGTTGACAAATAGTCCAACAACTTTTATGGATTTGATGAATTGGGTGTTCAAGCCGTATTTAGATTATTTTGTGGTTGTATTCATTGATGATATCTTGATTTACTCCAGCAGTCGAGAGGAGCATGAGCAGCATCTTTGGAGTGTGCTTCAGACTTTGAAGAATAATCAGTTATATGCCAAATTTTCAAAATGTGAATTTTGGTTAGACTCAGTAGCCTTTTTGGGGCATGTTGTATCGGAAGAAGGCATAAAAGTAGATTCTAAGAAAATTGAGGTTGTTCAGAATTGGCCTAGACCTACTTTAGTTACAGAGATACGGAGTTTCCTGGGTTTGGCAGGTTATTATCGCCGGTTCGTGGAAGGGTTTTCATCTATAGCAAGCCCATTGATCAGACTGACCCAAAAAAGTGTTCTATTCGGATGGTCAGACGAGTGTGAGTTGAGCTTTCAGAAGCTCAAGACTGCTTTGACTACGGCGCCAGTGTTGGTATTACCCACAAGTTCAGGGTTTTATACGATGTATTGTGATGCATTTCGCGTTGGGCTTGGTGCAACATTGATGCAAGATGGCAGGGTGATTGCATATGCGTCGCGGAAGTTGAAAGTTCACGAGAAGAATTATCCTGTTCATGACTTAGAATTGGCAGCCATTGTTCACGCGCTGAAGATTTGGAGGCATTACCTTTACGGTGTCTCGTGTGAGGTATTTACTAATCATCATAGCCTTCAGTATCTGTTCAAACAAAAAAATCTCAATTTGAGGCAGAGAAGATGGTTGGAGCTATTGAAGGACTATGATATCACTATTTTGTATCACCCCGAAAAGGCCAATGTGGTGGCCGATGCTTTGATTAGAAAGGTTGTGAGTATGGGCAGTCTTGCGTATATTCCGGTGGGTGAGAGACCGTTAGCGGCAGATGTTCAGACTTTGGCTAATCAATTCGTGAGGTTAGATGTTTCAGAACCCAGTCAGGTTCTAGCTTGCACAGTCGCTCGGTCTTCTTTATATGAGCGCATCATAGAGCGGCAATATGATGATACTCATTTACTTGTCCTTAAGGACACGGTACGACACGGGGATGCCAAACAGGTTTCTGTGGGGGAAGATAGAGTTTTGCGAATGCAGGGTCGTATTTGTGTGCCTAATGTTGATGGGCTACGTGAATTAATTCTTGAAGAGGCACATAGTTCCCGATATTCATTTCATACGGGTGCCGCCAAAATGTATCAATAATAGTTGTTCATAATCAATTAGAGAATCGTCAATTAATTTCATGTTAACAAAATTCTCGTTTCAAACCTTCACAATACTGATAACGAGATGCGAGGCATGAAGACCTCATAATTATTTACCTGAATTAACGAGTTACATTTAACACCACCTGGGTGGGCACCTACCTCGTAGGTTAAAACTCAATAATTACAACACGAATTTGGCAAGTATGCATAGAGAATTTCATACAAGAATTTTCAAATAAGCCTAACAAGCATGACTCCCTATTATTGCTATAGTACAAATTTAATTTCATAAGGGAGAACTTAAACACAAGAATTTTCCTCACAAGGATCTCGTCCTTATATAACTTCCACCGCAGCTCGTAGCCCGGTTTAAACATATCAATTTATATTAAAATGCGAGGATCTCATCCTCAGTTCTGAATCACAAGTAATATGCACATCGTGCCAATCGGAAATTTCCATTTTCTCCTTTTAAATAATTTCGGTTACACATAATATACCTCACACCGATAGGGCATATAATTCATAATTTATAATTAATTATCCGAAAATTACATCAAAACTTACCGAAATGAGTAATGGAAAGCCACCTTTAGCCTCGCAGCTCTTATTAGTGACCAACATGGAATGATAGGCGTAGTTATCTCCATAGAATTTCCCAAGAGGAGTAAACACATGTAGATTATAAAATTACGAAGCTCACTCATAAGTGGAGCATAATAAGAGGACTCGTCTCGATACTCAGAACCGAATCAAGTTAAGGAAATTATTCCTTTATATTAAATCGAGGTTGTACTTGTAACAACACCATCTGATGCATCGACCTCCGCCATACCATAAAACAAATATATCAACGGTTGGGCCTCCACCTATAGGACGCCTTCTACCCGCCTGTCCTCCACCCCTAACTAGTCATGTGGGTGGTGTAGTAACTGTAATGGGGCACTTATCCTGAGTGCTTTGATGAAATATTTCTCTCCCAAGTCTGGGACAATTTTCTCATGATGTGCCTAGTATCACCGCATTTATAACAACCCCTTTGCGAGTTTGGCTGCTCATACTGAGTCTGTGCCAAATAACAGGAATAACCATTCTAGGAAACTCATGTCGGTGGTGCATTAAAGAGCACCCCGAGTAATCCGATGTGCAGACTGAGCTGGCCGACTGCCCGAGCCCCCGCCATAATGATTTATACTCGCAAAGTAGAATCCACTGAATTCCCCAGAACTTCGAGATGTCTTGGTCTCCTTAGTTTCCTTTTTCCTCTCCCCGAACACGTTCTAATATCTTGGCAATTTCTACCACTAGTGGAAATGAAGTATCAACCTGTAGCTCCAGAGTCGTACAAAATTTTACGATCATAATTGAGTCCTTTAATGAGTTTGTGGACTCGCTCTCTGGCTGTAGGAAGCAAAGTAGGAGTATGACGGGCTAACCTATTGAACCTGATTGCATATTCTAACACCATCATGGTGACCTGACGCAACCGTTCAAACCCTATGCGCCACACATTACGGAGAGTCCAGGAAACAAACTCTTTCAAAAACGTTTCTAAGAACTGAGCCAAGTGGGCAGTGTTGCATTGGCTGGTCTACCCTCTTCATAGGCTTGCCACGAACACCAGTGGAGAATTATCTCTCCCAAGGCCAATTTCTTTTTTTGTTATGCTGACTCAACACTGCTGAGCTGACTCATTTCTTAAAATACTCTTCGATTCTTCTTTGGGGTAACCCTTATGCTTATTTATATACAAAGATCACAAAAGTAGAGCTCCATATAGACAAATCTTGGCACGAACCACATAATCCAGAATCTCGTCAACCACTGTAGTTCCTCCGAATCACACCAAAATCCGCAACTGTGACGTCCACGTTGAGTAGACCTTCTGTAAATTTAAAGTTGTTTCTCTAACTCCTTTGGTACTGAAGTATAGGATTATTAAGGAGGCGGACATACTGCAAGTACCAACCTTATCCTCTACAAAATCTCATGCCTTAAACATGTGTAAATTTTGGGGAACCTTTCAGTACTACATATACACATTTCAGGCCAAAACTGATATAACACATGACCCCACAATCCATCCATTGATAGTGGACTCCCCCACTCGGTGCGAAGTCATAGGTCACAAGTCTAACGATCCACAATATTAACCATCGCATCTCGTATAAATCAACCAGATGCCAAGGTCCGTTGTACCCCCCACATGATTCACTGGGTGATCTCTCAATACGTCTGCATCTTCAGTCGGAACCACACGGTGAGGCAATGTTTGAGCATCTCTGGCTCCTTCATAGTCCATTTGCGGCATCATGAACCATCGATGCACAACTAATACCGAGTGCGCAATATCATACACGAGTTGATACAAAGGAATATGAGATATATGTTTCAAGCTAAATCAATATCGCATGATAAAGAATGAAAGAAATGGAATTATTCCTAAACTCTGTAGCCTCTAGAAGATAAGTACAGACGTCTCCATACCGATCCTTCAGACTCTACTAAGCTTGCTCGTGACTCTTGAGACCTATGTAACCTAGTTCTCTGATACCAACTTGTCACGACCCAAAATTCCCACCTTCGGGACCGTGATGGTGCCTAACATTTCACTTGCTAGGCAAGCCAATGCTAGAATAATATTAGCCATTTTAAAATAATTTTTAAATTAATTAATAACAAAGAAACAAATGCGGAAGTAAAGTCTGAAATATAGTGAATAATCCATAATAATAGCGATGTCTAAATACCATCCCGGAATTGGTGTCACAAGTGCACGAGCTACTAGAATAATACAAATAAAGGTCTGAATGAAAATAAAGCTATCTGAAAGAACTACACAGGTATGATAAAGTGGAAGGGGACTTCAGAATTTTGAACGCCATGCAACTATACCTCAAGTCTCCTGCGAATAGCTGAATCCGAGCAAATCTATTATACGCCGCTGGGACTAACTCCGGTATCTGCACAAGAAGTGCACAGTGTAGTATGAGTACAACCGACCCAATGTACCTAGTAAGTGTCAAGCCTAACCTCGACGAAGTAGTGACGAGGCTAAGGCATGTCACTTATATTAACCTGTACGCTATAACAATAATAACAACAATAATAGAAATAAAATAAGTATCGCTTTTCAACAGTTGAAGCCAACTCAGCAGTCATAACTAATTATTATTTCAATCAGTTTCTGTTGCGGCGTGCAACCCGATCCCACAATATATACATATTCAATTCTGTTGCGGCGTGTAACCCGATCCCCATATATCGTTTTAATCAATTCTGTTGCAGCGTGCAACCCGCTCCTCCAATATATTCATTTCAATCAATTCTGTAGCGGCGTGCAACCTGCTCCTCCAATATATTCACTTTCATTTCCGTTGCGGCGTACAACCCGTTCCTCCAATATATTCATTTATCAATTCTTATAAAAGAAATTACTCCAATAAATACAACAATTAATATAAAATTATAAGACAACAAGCATACAATAATTATGATTTATTAGAAATTAGTGATAACAAGTAGCAATTAATTGTGAAAATTAAGGATGTAATAGGCATTTTAATAATTAGTATGCTAAACGTCAAGTGAAAGTTAAGTCACATAAATCAAATAATCATATAGCAATTATAGCATGGATTCAAGGCATGATATTGAGCAAAGAACAAGAGAGAAATAATTAATATAATAATTAATTCATCATTTAAAACGATTTATGATTTTTCAAATAATTATGTAAATAATTAATTTGACGACATATAGACACTCGTCACCTCACCTATACGTCGTTCACATGTATTTCACATAACAAATAATTTAAGAGTTATATACCCTCAAGTCAAGGTTAACCACGACACTTACCTCGTGTAACGACCCGGCCAGTCGTTTTGAGAATTTAAGTCCCGTTCGGTAACATAAGGCCTTGAGCAGCTTCGTATTATGTGTATTGACTTGCGTGCGTGGTTAAATTCAGTTACCAGATGATTCGGAGTGTTTTGGGATGCTTAGTCCCTTAAACGGAAGCTTAAGTCTTAGGATTTTTGACCGTAGTCGGAAATGTGTTAAGACGAATCCGGAATGGAGTTCTGTCAGTTCTGTTAGCTCCATTTGGTGATTTTGGACTTAGGAGCATGTCCGGACTGTGAATCTGAGGTATGTAGCTGATTTAGGATTGAAATGGCGAAAGTCAAATTTTTGAAGATTTTGACCGGAAGTGGACTTTTTGATATCGGGGTCGGAATATGATTCCGAGAGTTGGAACATCTCTGTTATGTTATTTGGGACTTGCATGCAAAATTTAACGTCATTCCGGGTTGGTTTGATAGGTTTCGGCGTCGTTTATAGAATTTGAAGTTTCAAGTTCTTTAAGTTTGAATTGGAGGGTGGTTCATGTTATTAGCGTTGTTTGTTGTTATTTAAGGGATCTACTAAGTTTATATGGTATTTTAGGACTTGCTGGTATGTTTGGTTGAGGTCCCGGGGGCCTCGAGTGTGTTTCAAATGCTTAACAGATTGAGTTTGGGACTTATGCAATAGCTGGAGCTGTTGCACCTGGTGTAATCGCACCTGCGCACTTTGGGCCGCAGGTGCGGCGCCGCATAAGTGTCCATGGAGCCGCAGAAGCGGTTTTGGCCCTGTCCGGCTGGGACCGCAGGTGCGGCCATAGATCCGCAGAAGCGGACGCGCAAAAGCAAAATAGGAGCGCAAATGCAGGCTCGCAGAAGTGGCCCTTGTTCGCAGATGCGGACTCAGTCCCCCTTAAGTGATTTTTGCACATGCGATGGGATTTTCGCAGGTGCGGTTGAAGGCTCGCAGGAGCGAGTTTATTGGGCAGAAAAGAGAAATTCGAGGGTTTGTTTCCCATTTCGATTTTAGGACATTGAGAGCTCGGAATTTGGCGATTTTTCGAGGGATTTTCAGAGGAAGCTTTGGGGTAATGATTCCTAACTCGTTTTTGGTTGTATTCCATTAATATATAGTTGTTTTCTCCATTTAATTTTGGATTTGGGGTTGAAAATGGGGGAAAAGTTCTTCAACCGATTTTCTGAGTTTTGATTGGGATTTAAACATCGGATTTGGATAATTTTGGTACGAGTGAACTCGTGAGTAAATGTGTGTTCGTATTTTGTGACTTTTACCCGATTTTGAGACGTGGGCCCGGGTAGACTTTTTAGGACGGATTTCGAAATTTTTATTAAAATCTTGATTTCATTAATTAGATTAGCCTATTATAGTTGTATTTATGATATGTAATTATTTTAGCTAGATTTGGGCCATTCAGGGTCGGATATTCGTGGGAAGGGCATTGCGACCGATTGATTGAGCTTGATTTGAGGTAAGTATCTTGCCTAAATTCGTGTGGGGGAACTACCCCTTACAATTTGAGTCTTCTATGTTGATTGCAGTCCGTGTACGCGAGGTGACGAGTGCGTGCTTGGACTTCTTTGTGGAAATTTGGCCTTTTAGTATTCTTAGGTCCTTGTATTCACTGAGTATAAAGTTGTTCTTGATATGGTTAAGTTCCTATTTACTAGTTTCACCTCTACATGCTTTGATTAGAATTAATTGCTTTAGGATTCACTCTTATTGCCTATTTGACTCTTATTTGACTTAACTGGAGATTTTACCCCTTCTCTGGTCATGCTATCTTTCCACAACTGCCTATCTCTATTTGGAATTATTTGACTCGTGTTATTTTCCTTGTTGTTGAATTATATATTATGGGATCATTGCTACATATTAGTTTTCCCTTGTTGAGCTGTTCTCTTTACGCTTAGCATTCCTTACTGTGGTTATTCCTTGTGAACTGGTTCTATCGTTTCTTTGTGATTTAAAATTCTTGAGTTGATTTACTTGTCGTACCTTGTATTAGTATTATTATTGCTATTGTACTTGTTGTTCTTGCATATTTACTTTGGGACTACGGAACGGTATTCTGGGAGATCCCCCCGACTTGCATATTTACTTTGGGACTATGGAACGGTATTCCGGGAGATCCCCATGTCTTGCATATTTACTTTGGGACTAGGGAACGGTATTCTGGGAGATCCCCCTATCTTGCATATTTACTTTTGGGACTACGAGACAGTATCTCAGGAGTGCCCTCTGTTGACATCTCTTTGTTATGGGGTTACACGAGGTTTCTGCCGTGCTATTATTACTATTGATATTTGCACATGCAGCGTGATAAGGTGGGATATATATATATATATATATATATATATATATATATATATATATATATATATATATATATATATGTGTGTGTGTGTGTGTGTGTGTGTGTGTGTGTGTGTGTGTGTGTGTGTGTGTGTGTGAGAGAGAGAGAGAGAGAGAGTTGCGCATGTGATGAGACAAGGTGGGAATATTATTATGCATGTGTGGCGAGACAAGGCGGGCATTTACTTTACTATTGCACATGTGGCGAGACAAGGTGGGCTATGTCAGAGATTGATTTGTGATGATTTGTGATAGTCTGGGGGCATTCCTGTTGTTGATATTTGTGTAGTGGTACACTTACCTGTGTGAGCTTTATCTTGTGAAAGTTGTGAGAAAATATTTTATGTGTTGTCCGTTCTTTTACTTATGCTTACCAGCTGGTATGAACTATGTTAGGACACTTGCACAAGCATACACGTAATTTAGCACTCTTATCGGATAAGAGGTTTTCTTGATATTGTTGAGTATAAATGCACACCCTTGCCTACTATGTGAAAATGGCTCTATTTGGCATGCGAGTCGTCAGTGCGGTTATGAGGTGTAATGAGGGCACATGATGCCAAGTATTAGAGTTCAGGTATTGAGACTCGTGAGTTGTGAATTATCCGAGGTTCGGTACCTCGTGGAGTTTGTTGACAAAAACCTGATGTGAAAGCTGTCGTTGTTGCTGAGTTATTATTTGTTCTTGTTGTATTTGTGATTTCGGATTCAGGTTGTGTTCCATTCACTCTTCAGTGTCATTTTTATGGTATTCCGCTGATACTTGTTGTTTCCCTTCTTATTGCTATTACTGTATTGTGAGCTATATTGCATAGTCTTTATGTAGATATCATATTTCTGTTGTTCATATACTTATACTTGCTCAGTTTATTTAGACCAGTGGGTGTATTGACTGTTCCTTGTCACTATTCCACCGAGGTTATTCTTGATACTTACAGGGCACAGCTGTGGTGTATTCATTCTACACTTCTGCACATTTTTTTGCAGATCCAGGTATTTGTTCGTTAGTAGCTGTGCGGGTCGTTGCTGTGGAGACTCAAGGTAAACCTGCTGCTGCGTTCGCAGGCTTCGGAGTCACCTTCAAGTTTTCGTTTGCACTGTTTATTCTTATTTCTGGACAGTTGTATTTTTAAAAGTTTTCTAGTAGATACTTTGTAGAGCTTATGACTTGTACTACCAATTTTTGGGAATTGTAAGAGATTTCTATTTTATATTGTTAGATATTATTTAAAGAATATTATTGTTTCAATTAATGTTAGGCTTACCTAGTCCCTCGAACAAGTGGCATCACGATACCCAAACGGAGGGGAAATTGGGTCGATACACCTCGCTTTGCAAATAAATTTCAAGATTCCAATACACCTTTGCCTTGCGAATTCGTGTCTGAAAGCTTCAAATCTAGTCACAAACAATTCAATATACTCAATTCGAATCGTAGAAATTAATTTCATATGAAATTACTAATTTTCCAGATTAAAATCCGAAATTCATTTTAAAAATTGACAGTGGGACCCACATATCGAATCCAAGAAAAACTCACAAAATCTGAACACCTGTTCCGATACGAGTTCAACCATATAAAAATTATCGAATTCCGACATCGGATTGCCTTTCAAATCCTCAATTAAAGTTTTGTTTGAAGATTTCTACCATTTTCAATCCAATCTTGACCCATTTGAACTCAACAATCTACCCATAACCTTATTGGTACAAGCATGTATAACTAATACTCTCACATGTAAGAATCACACTCATAATCATCCATCTTTACCCAAACTCGAAATTGAAGAATAGGTGTTAGAACTTTACCTCTTGGGTGAAGATCTTGTGATAGTTTCTTGTTGGATTTCAAAGCTTGAACAAGATTTTTGATGAACAAAGCACTTGAGCTTCTTTATCTCTCTAAAACACTCTCACTTCTCTCTAAAATCATCACATAATTACCCCAAAATAAGCCCCAAAGTCTATTTATCAAAATGGGGTCGGGTTATAAAAATAGAAATATTAACCCTCCGAAATCGGGTCTGCGGTCGCATAATGGACCGCAGAATGGGTATGCGGGTCGCACAATGCACCGCAGAATTGGTGCCCAGAAATGGGCTTCTCTGGACAGGTATGCGACTAGTTTTGCGGTCGTATAACCACTTCTGCGATCACATAATGGTTCTGCGATCGCAGATTTGGCAGCAGACTCGTATTTTACTAGCCTTTGGTAATTTGGTCATAACTTCTTGTAGAAGTGTCCAAATGATAAACGGTTTGAAGCGTTAGAAACTAGACTCTAATATCTTTCATTTTATAGGTAGATCATCACACAATTCGTTATATATAGGTAGATATGCTCATTCAAAATATGGTATTATGCGTACCCATTTGAAACTTTAGTCTATTATGAAAATTTCCAACTTAACTTAGACTTAGACTTCTCCTTAGACCACACATCACTTATAATATGCCTCGTACACTTGTTATCATATCCAATTGGTATTCATAGTATTAATTATCCTCAAATGAGAAGTAGAGTCTTCCCCCAAACACATAACATAACTTATCTCTTCTTTCACCCATTTCAATTTCCCGAATTTTTACTAACTCCCAAAATTTTTAAAACTTTTGCCAGAGTTTCCTTTGAAACTGGGCCTATCCACCTGCCAGAGAATCCCAAAAACTAATCCTAACAATACATACATAATCCAATCAACATAACACAACATGAAAACAATACTAACAGTGGCATCATAAGCAATATATTACTAGAAAAGGAACGCCATTAACATCAACTATTCAGGTGATACGTAACTCATAGCAGGTAAGCTCTCGACATCTTCATAGTGCCAAATGAGAGTAAAAGCACGAAGGGTGGTGCCGTGCCATTTTCATATCATCAGTTGCTCATTTTATTGTTGAGGAATTATAATTCTCCTGCTGAAATTATTATATCAACTCCCTTCACATGTTCCCTCCCAAATTTATAAAGTGTTAATTTATTGTTTTATTGTTGCTTCGTATTTGTATATACTTGTACAAGTTGTTTACGTACGTGTCTTGTCATAGCCTCGTTACTACTTCATCGAGGTTAGGCTCGACACTTACGGAGTACATGGGGTCGGGTGTACTCATACTACACTCTGCAGAGTACCACAGACTTGCCCGGATTCAGCTACCCAGAGGAGATTTGAGGTATAACTCCACAGCGTCCGCAATTCTGAAGTCCCCTTCTATCTTTTCTTAGTTGTGTATTATCTTTCAAACAACTTGAATTTTATTCTGACCTTTATCTGTATTGTCCTAGTAGCTCGTGCACTTGTGACACCAGATTCGGGGATGTATTTTGATAATTCGGTATTTATGGTCTTCCGCACTTTATTTCATTAATTGACTTCTATTTAATTTAAATTGCGTAAAAATGGTTAAGATTATTTTTAACGTTGGCTTGCCTAGCAAGTGAAATATTAGACGCCATCATGGTCCTGAAGGTGGGAATTTCGGATCGTGACAATAAGTTATATTTGACTAACATAGTCAAATATAGAATAAAGTTACCATATACATACATACACACACACACACACACACACACACACACACATATATATATATATATATATATATATATATATATATATGTATGTATTATAAATTTTGAATTTATAAATAAAGTTTTTAAATTTGAATTAAAATATAAAAAAAATTATCTTTTGTTATCATGTTATCATACTTAATTCGGTTAATGATCATATGCAATCATATTAGAAACTTTTGTTATCTTAATTCAAATTATTTAAACACTACTTCGCCTCTGGCAAAAAAGAAAAAAAAATATTCCATATACCTATAAAACTCTTTTACATTTAAAATCTTATAATTATAGTTCTTTAAAATCATATAATTA
Organism: Nicotiana tomentosiformis; assembly: GCF_000390325.3. Taxonomy (NCBI): domain Eukaryota; kingdom Viridiplantae; phylum Streptophyta; class Magnoliopsida; order Solanales; family Solanaceae; genus Nicotiana; species Nicotiana tomentosiformis. The sequence goes on along the minus strand of NC_090816.1, from coordinate 1,277,397 downwards.
TAGCTCTTTAAAACACTATAGCTAAATTTGAATAAAGAGAATTTCTTTTCAAATAAATGTAATATATAGAGTACACGTCTATGTTTATCCAGATAACAAAAAAAAGTTTAAAAGTTGATAAAAATTTACTTACATATATAATGAAGTAAACCTACATGCTGGAGAAAGAAACATTACAAAAATCAGTCAATATTCAAAACAAGTTTTTTTTTATTTTTGAAAAATATTAGTTTGAAGAGTCACTTTGTATAAATAAATATTAAACAAATAATAAAACTTTGACTATACAATTGCCATCATTAATTTCGATTTAACACCTTCTTGGAATTGAAGGATATAAGTCGAAACCTCTTCATTTAGTTGTAGTCAAACCAACATTGCAAGGGTATAGTATTTTTTCATTGAAGAATATTAGTTTTGAATCATTAGATTATATGAAAGATTTTTTTTCTCGAATTCAACAAGAGGGATATTGGTTCTAATTGATAGTTTCTATATCGATTTTCAAGTGTAACAAAAAGTATATTTAAAAAATATTGGTATGACGTGAAATAGTTATTTTAAAAATGTAAACAAATTATTTCGAAATGGGATTATTTTTTAAATTATAATATAATTTTTAAAATAAAAGGTAAGATTTTTTAAATTTTAGTAGAGAGTTTTTAAAATAATTATAATAGAAGTCATATCATGGATAAAATCAAGAAACCGAAATCTTATGGATTATTACATAAATATCCGGCTATATTTATTATTTACTTTTTATAGCTAATATACATAGATGATATACCGACAATACACGATTATACACCTGTTATATATGAATTATATATAAATTACATATCCTCAACTTTTAAATTTACGTGATTGGGTGAGCACCTGTTTAGGTTGATAAGATAAAGCTAAAAGAAAAATATGACAGAATTTTAACCAAAGACTAAATATATATATCTATATCTATATATATATTAAAGGAATATATATATTAAAGGAATAAAGTTACCATATATAATTGACATTGTGGTTAAGCCAAGTGGCAAGCTAAGAAATGCCAATAGTATATGATAACTTTATTCTATATTTGACTATGTTAGTCAAATACATATATATCTAAAATAAGTTCTGAATTTATAAATAAAGTTTTTAAATTTGAATTAAAATAAAAAAAATTATCTTTTGTTATCATATTATCATACTTAATTCGGTTAATGATTATATGCAATCATATTAGGAACTTTTGTTATCTTAATTCAAATTATTTAAACACTACTTCGCCTCTGGCAAAAAAGAAAATAAAATACTCCATATAACTATAAAACTCTTTTACATTTAAAATCTTATAATTATAGTTCTTTAAAATCATATAATTATAGCTCTTTAAAACACTATAGCTAGATTTGAATAAAGCGAATTTCTTTTAAAATAAATGTAATATATAGGGTACACGTCTATGTTTATCCAGATAACCAAAAAAAGTTTAAAAGTTGATAAAAACTTACTTACATATATAATGAAGTAAACCTACATGTTGGAGAAAGAAACAATACAAAAATCAATCAATATTCAAAACAAGTTATTTTTTTTTCTTTTTGAAAAATGTGTGTTTGAAGAGTCACTTTGTATAAATGGACATCAAACAAATAACAAAACTTTGGCTATACAATTGCTATCATTAATTTCTATTTAACACTTTCTTGGAATTGAAGGGTATAAGCCGAAACCTCTTCATTTAGCTGTAGTCAAACCAACATTGTAAGGGTATAGTATTTTTTCATTGAAGAATATTAGTTTTGAATCATTAGATTATATGAAAGATTGTTTTTCTCGAATTCAACCAGAGGGATATTGGTTCTAATTGATAGTTTCTATAGCGATTTTTAAGTGTAACAAAAAGTATATTTAAAAACAATTGGTATGACGTGAAATAGTTATTTTAAAAATGTAAACAAATTATTTCGAAATGGGATTATTTTTTAAATTATAATATAATTTTTAAAATAAAAGATAAGATTTTTTTAAATTTTAGTAGAGAGTTTTTAAAATAATTATAATAGAAGTCATATCATGCATAAAATCAAAAAACCGAAATCTTATGGATTATTACATAAATATCCGGATAGATTTATTGTTTACTTTTTATAGCTAATATACATAGATGATATACCGACAATACACGATTATACACCCGTTATATATGAATTATTTATAAATTACATATCCTTAACTTTTAAATTTACGTGATTGGGTGAGCACCTGTTTAGGTTGATAAGATAAAGCCAAAAGAAAAATATGACAAAATTTCAACCACAGACTAAAAGTGTGAATATATATATAGTTTTTATGTAGACAATTTCTATTAAAACTCATCCTTTTATTACGAAATAAATTAATTTTTTTTAACAAAAGAAAGAAAGACATAAAAAATAAAATAAAAGAAAATAAATACAGAAAAAAATGTATGAAAAATCTAAAAATCAGAAATAAGAGACGATAATGAATTTTTTCTTATGTTTTATCTTTGTTGAGTGTAAAAATTTCGAAGCCGATCTCATCAATTTTAAATATTTATTTCAACTCAAATACATAGATTATAAGATAAGGATATCTTAGAATATTTTTTTATTTACATTGTGTGTCATTTTTAAAAAAATTACTATTACTAACAAACTGATATGATATTCGAATTTGAATTTAAATGCAATTTAAGTACTTTTCATTGAGGTTAAGCCAAGTATGGTGTCGAGAAAAAACTACTTGGCAATTTTAAGACAATATATGCAATGTTATATAATAACAATCAATTAATCTAATATTTAATGATTCAAAGAACCAAAAATATGTATATATAGTGTCACGACCCCAAATTCCCTCCGTAGAAGGTCGTGATGGCACCTAGTCTCTAAGACTAGGTAAGCCTATCAATGCGGAATAATAATAGATATCTGAAATAAATAAACTACAATTACAACTCCCAAAAACCCGGTAGAAATAAGTCACAAGCTTCTAAGAATTTATCCTCAATGTCTCTATATATATATCAAGGTCTAAAGAAAATAAGGAAGCAACATGATAATGATAGAAGGGGACTCCGGAGTATGCGGACGCTGGCAGATATACCTCGAAGTCTCCGTATACCGGCAACTCACTGATGTCTGGACTGGTAAGATGTACATGTATCTGCACAAAAAGATGTATAGAAGCGTAGTATGAGTACACCACAACGGTACCCAGTAAGTGCCAAGCCTAACCTCGGTAGAGTAGTGACAAGGTCATGTCAGGCCCTACTAAAAAAATAAATAATGGCATGGTAAAATGTTTAACAATATAATAAGATAAAATGACAATGAAAATGAGTCAAGTAGTATGTCACTATTTAATTATACCAAATAATGGCAATTAATACCTCGCGAAAATAAAATAAAATTCTTTTTAACTATAAGAAAATCACAACAATAATCAAAGGCAACTGCGGCCATAAATCAATATCAACAAGGGCACTCCCGTGGTACCGCCTCGTAGTCCCAAATCATAAATAAATTCACAATATCTCATTTTCTTATATAACCGCGGGAGCCTTCATAATTTATTTAAAGAAAATATTTTTTTTCCGAAATAGCATCCCGCGTTTTAGCCACCCTTATCACACCCCATGACTTCTAGTAGTTCCCCTACTAGCCACGCGTATCAAGCCACCCTTATCTCACCGCATGGGTTTCAATATCCAGACCTTATACCGCCGCATGCGTATCAATATCACAATATATCATAATTTGCACCTCAAGTGCCCAAATATTTTAATTTGCCAAAATAAATCAACAACAATATTTTTTCCATAATAAAGAGCTCACGGCTCATGCCAAAATAATTTAACAATAATATTTTTTCATAAGAAAGAGCTCACGGCTCATGCCAAAATAATTCAACAATAATATTTTTCCATAATAAAGAGCTCACGGCTCTATCACAATGAGTACGAAATCTCACAAAAATATTCGGGAATAAATAACTCAACAAAATAGTATTTCAAAATTTTAGTACGTTGCTTCAATACCAAATTTAAAATATCAAATAATTCATATTAAAAATAATTAATTTTAAAGAAAACCAACCTTCAATAATGCACAGAATAAAAGAAACCAAGTTTCAACTAAACAAGTAAAACAATTAACATGAAAAGGTCAAGCAAATTTAAAATAAAAATATTTAAATCAATGATGAAGGATATAACAAGGTAAAATTATTTAATTAATATGTAACAACGATCTACACAATTTAAAGACATAATCTTTCACATTTAGCCCGTGTACATACTCGTCACCTCGTGTACACGATTTTCAATACATTTTAATTTATCACATCAATATCAATCCTAGGGAAAATTTCTCCCACACAAGGTTATACAAGTCACTTACCTCGACTTGCTCCAATTTAACCAAGTAGTATGCCTCTTTCTCGACTTTTCGACTCCGATCGACTCGTATCAAATCATAATTAATTCGATACAGTCAATAAAAATTATAGAATCAATTCCATAAGAAAATACTATATTTTTAAATAAAATCCGAGATTAACTCAAAAATTGTCCGTGGGATCCACGTCTCGAAATCCGGTGAAAGTTACGAAATATGAACGCCCGTTCAACCACGAGCCTAACCATACCAAAATGACTAAATTCCAATAACAATTCGACCCTCAAATCCTCAAATCTATCCAAGAAGATTTTCAAAAATTTCCAACTTAAATCACCAATTAACTAATAAAAACAGTGATGGATTTGGGTAATCTAACCAAAATTGAGATAAAAACACTTACCCTGATATTTTCTCTGAAAATCTCCCAAAATTCGCCTCAATCCGAGTTCCAAATCGTTAAAAATCGAGTCCCATTTTCAGAACTTAAACTCTCTGCCCAGGCTTTTTCTCCTATGCGATCGCGGCCAAAGGCACGCGATCGCGAAGAACAAAATAAGGTTACCTAGAATTAAGCTTCTGCGATCGCGGATAACTCTATGCAATCGCGAAACACAACATTCCTAGACCTACGCGATCGCTGACGCATCCACGCGATCGCGAAGGGTTAAGCGTGTGGACCAAGTTCTGCCTCGGTTCCTCTTCACAAACACGGTCTTAGCCACGCGTTCGCATAACACAGCTTGCCAAACCTACGCGATCTCGCACTCGCCCACGCGATCGCTTAGCACAAATTTTCAGCTTCCCAATTAACCCTACACGATCGCATACCTTCTCACACGATCGCGTAGAAGAAAATCAGAACCTGCAGAAACCAGAACTTCAGCTATCAAGCCAAGTCTAAAAATAATCCATTAGGCATCCGAAACTCACCCGAGCCCCTCGGAACCTCAACCAAATATACCAACAAGTCCTAATATATCATACGAACTTAGTCGAGTCTTCAAATCACATCCAACAATACTAAAAACACGAATCACACATAGATTCAAGCCTAATGAACTTTGAAACTTTTAATTTCTACAAAGGACGCCGGAACATATCAAATCAAGTCCGATTGACCTCAAATTTTGCATGCAAGTCATAAATGACATAACGGAGCTACAAAAATTTTCGGAATTGGATTCCGACCCCGATATCAAAAAGTCAACTCCCCGGCAAACTTTCAAACTTAAATTCCTATTTTAGCCATTTCAAACCTAATTTAACTACGGACTTCAAAATAAAATTTCGAACAAGCTCCTAAGTCCAAAATCACCATACGGAGCTGTTAGAATCATCAAAATATTATTCCGGGGTTATTTTCTCAAAATGTTGACCGAAGTCAAACTTAGCATTTTAAGGCCAACTCAAGGAACTAAGTGTTCCGATTTCAACCCGAACACTTCCAAATCCCGAACCAACCATCCCCGCAAATCATAAATTTATAAAAGTACATACGGGAGTTTTATTTAGGGGAATGAGGTTCTAAAAGTAAAAATGACCGATTGGGTCATTACATAAAGGAAAATTCAAAATTCAAAATCCGTGGCTAGAGATATCGACAAAATGGAGTCATACTGAAATAAATTTTCACTGGACAAAGAATCACTTAAATGTTTAGATAGCCGATTAAAGTGGATTTTAAATTAAGGATAATATCTTCACATGCATCATTATAAATATAATCATTATTGAAATAGATACTATAGTATTTTAGAAATTGAAATTTCAAAATAGAAATATTTTTTTAAACATAATAGCATACCAAATAAGAATTCAAGTCATAGTAAAAGAGTCATGTCGTAATCAAGGAATCTTCATATTGTGCCAACCTTTATGCTTTGCCATAGCTCATAAATACGAGTTATTATTTCGCTTTGTGACTATTTTTAGGTTTCAATGACACCAATAAAAATGGTACAAAAATAAAATTATCACTACGAGATTTGAGAAAATGTTAGCCCTTTTACATGTAGTGTTTCTTTATTAATATCTAATGATTATCTATAATTATCTAGAAGGTTTAAATTTTAAGGATATTTATATATAATTCAAATATTTAACATTGTTAATGTCAAATATCAAATGGAGTCATACTAGGAAAAAAAATCATCGGCTAAAGAATTTTTTAAATTTTAGATAGCCGACTAAAAGGAGTTTTGAATTAAGGATAATATTTCACTTACATTATTATAAAAATAATTATTATTGAAAAATAAAGTTTTAGAAACTGAAATTTTAAAATAAAAATATATTTTGAAAAATATCAACACACCAAATAAGAGTTCAAGTAATAATAAAAGAGTCAAGTCGTATCCAAAGAGTCCTTAGTAGTTTCAACCTTTGATTGTGTTTGCCATAAATATGAGTTATTATTTTGCTCCCTCACTATTTTTTGAATCCAATGACAACGACGATAATGATACCAAAAAAATAAAATAAAATTATAACTAGAAGATTTGAGAAATGTTTAATCATTTTCATGTAGTGTTTTTTAATTAATATCTAATGATTATCTATATTTATCGAGAAGGTTTGAATTTTAAGATTATTTACATATAATTTAAATAACTTAAATATTTAATATGGTTAGTGTCTACGCGGATAGGATACTAATACCAGTTAGTAGATTAAAACGATGACTAGACAACAAAAAGACATTGACTCGCAAGTCAAGCACACGGTATCAATTACTCCTTTAGTTAGTACAAACTTAGAAGCGTAGGACCAATTATTTAGAGGAATAGTTATCACAATTTGAAATAGTATCAAAAGAATATATATTTTTTTCGTTTTATTAATTATTCGCCTAACATTGTTTGATGGAAGATGAAATTTAAGGTGTTAACCACTAACTACATCCGTTTCAATTTACGTGACACATTTTTTTTATTAGTTCGTTCAAAAAATAATGACATATTTTTATAATTAGAAATAATTAAACTTTAAACTTTTCGTTTTACCATTTTACCCTTAATAAAAAGTTTTTATAACATGACCCCATAAAATTTTTATCCCTTAAGTTTTTATGATCACAAATTTCAAAATTCTCCCTCTTTTTTTGTTAAATTCTATGCGAGTCAAACTAACTCATTTAAATTAAAATAGAGGAAGAATATATTAGTAATGATGGCAAAAAATATTAAGTAGTGAACGGTGATTAACAAAAAGCAAACATCACATTAAAATTAAAGTGTAATAGTTTAATTAATTTAATTTTTTTTAAAATTGTGAAATTTGTACAAAATTATATTTCATTTTGAACCCAAAACGTCATAAGTGTAATGGATTCATTAATAAAAACTTCTAGGCCGAACCCAACAACAACAACGATTTAGTAAAATTTTACAAGTGGGGTCTGGAGAGGATAATGTGTACGCAGGCCTTAACCCTACCCTGATGGGACAGAGAGGTTGTTTCCGATAGACCATCGGCTTAGGAAGACGAAAAAAAAATAAGAAAAGATAATATATCAGTACCGTCAACAGAAACCATAAAAATAATCAACAGAAACCATAAAAATAATAACAACATCATAAAAATCAGAAAATAGATTACGTGTACTTCGAGGCCGAACCCGTCAAACTAAAATCATAGACACGTCCCTGATGTCAGAGTGCGTATTTTTCACTCAATTTTGAGCGTGTGAAACCCGAAAAAAAGTGAAGAAATGTCAAGGAACCCTCTAAAGTTCCAAACTTTTTCAAGGCTTTGCCTATAAAACACATGTTGCATACTCCACATTACTCATCCAATTGAAAAATATAGGTTCTTCCCATTGAATTAAACAATGAGCATTAAGCTATCTTTACTTTTCATTCTACCAATATTCTTGCTTCTCCTAACCAGCAAATTAGTAGAAGCTGGAGATATTGTGGTCTATTGGGGCCAAGATGTAGGAGAAGGTAAATTGATTGACACATGCAACTCTGGTCTCTACAAAATTGTCAACATTGCCTTTTTATCTTCTTTTGGCAATTTCCAAACTCCTAAACTTAACTTAGCTGGCCATTGTGAACCATCTTCTGGTAGTTGCCAACAGTTGACAAACAGCATTAGACATTGTCAAAGCATAGGAATTAAAATCATGCTCTCCATTGGAGGTTCAACTCCTACCTACACATTATCCTCAGTTGATGATGCTAGGCAAGTTGCTGATTACCTATGGAACAATTTTCTCGGCGGCCAATCATCTTTTAGGCCACTTGGAGATGCTGTGCTAGATGGCATAGATTTTGACATTGAACTTGGCCAACCGCATTATATTGCACTTGCCAAGAGACTTTCAGAACATGGCCAACAAGGTATGTCAAACAGACTTTTTTATTAAAGCCGAACAGAGGTGGAACCAGGATTTGAAACATATATGTTCAATATTCTGATTCTTTTAAGTTAATAATTTGTGCACAATTCAATAACTTTTTAAGACAAATACAGAGTTTGGACAAAAGTTACTGGGTTCAGCCGAACCCATACCCAAAGGGCTAGCTCCGCCCCTGAAGCCAAAGGATGGATATCATGATGTGTTGTAGAATAACCAAGAATTGCAGTATCCCATGTTAACCAAGCACAAAGAAAATAATTGTAATTTGGTTGTTGAATAGGTTGAAGGGGAGCCTTTGCGTAACTGGTAAAGTTATTTTCACGTGACTAGGAGGTCATGAATTCGAGCCTTGGAAATAGCCTCTTGTAAAAATGCAGGGTGAGACTGTATACAATAGATCCTTGTGGTTCGACCCTTCTACTCCGCGCATTAGCGGGAGCTTAATGCACCGAGTTGTCTTTTTTTGTTGTTGTTGAATGCAACACTTTGGTTCAGTGGTAAGTACAGAACACCTGATGCATTGGTTAATTAGACGAACATCACTGGTTTGAGCCCTGCCACAGAGATATTTGGTAATTAAGTTGGAAGAAGGGTAAAAGGGCGAGTTCAAACACTGTGAGCCAACTGGTGTCGGGCCAGAAGCGCGCAGGGAATTTCTCCGGAAGAAATGTTCTCTGATATAAACTTGTGCACTAACTAATATCGTGCCAGAAGCCCACGAGGGATTTCTCCAACATAAAATGAAAATGTCATTAAACATCAATTCTAGATTTTCAAGCCATTAGAGTGGCAAAACTCATTCCCTTATTATGTTTTTTACAGGTAAAAAAATATACGGGGCGCCCCTGTATCGCTCTAAACCATCTTTAAGACCTAAATAAATCAAGTTAATTTGTTGTTATCTGCCTAGAAAGTACATGTAAGAGTTAGAATTTTTACTGATGAAAATGTGAAGGTCATCTTATTTCCTTCTTGATAATAGTAGTATCTATGGTTCTCTTTATATTCTCTTTATAACAGTTATCCTTAGTAACAATACTTCACTATAATAGCCAAGTTTTCGTTGAAACCAATTTTTCATATTATATTATAATATATGTTTCTTATAATAACACTTTATTATAACAGACAAACAATATCGAAACAAACGAGACTATTATAAAAACGTTTGATTATTTTTCAGTCAAATAAAGGAACTTTAGAGGTTTCTTGATAATAGTATGAAGCCTGATTTCAAATTTGAACTATTGGAGTCATGTTAAGCAGCAAATAGAGAACAAAGGAGGGACGTTTCTTTTCATTTCATTTCTCATATGTATAAAGTTATTTAGAGAAGAACCAAGGCAAAGAATAATGGCATAACTGGATTTTGTTTTATACTATGGTTAGCTCTTAGGACTAATAAGTTATATTCTGTATACGAAAGATTGAGAACAATTTTTCTTCCGGGCAACAGTAACATGTTAATAATTGAGCGTGAATTCTTCATTCTTACATTTGGAAAAGTTAGACAACAAAAATTGACTTCAAGTCAAGCAACAAAAGTACACCTATTCTGTTAACTCATACCAGACATTCAGACTTCACAAGTTGACTTCAAGTCAAGCAATGACAGTACACAGATTCAGTAGACTCAAAACACATTTTTTTAATCATGAGCTGCGTTTAACTTTAAGGAAGGGGAGCTTGGCGTAATTGGTAAAGTTATTGTCATGCGTTCGAATCGTGAAAATAATCTCTTGCAGAAATGTAGGGTAAGACTATGTACAATAGACTCTTGTGGTGCAGCCCTTCCCAGAGCCCGCATAGCGGGAGCTTAACTTTAAGGGCTAGTTGGGGCGTCAAATATCATATTAGTATTTTCAAATAATGAACTTCACTATCTGCAAATACTGGTTAGCCATCGGTACTTGTAAATAATGAAAGTATCGTTGTTTTTGGGAAAAATTTAAAAAGAAAGTGTATCGCATGAAATTGAGTACTAATCATACTAGTACTAGTACTAGGAGTATATTATAAGTGGGGATACCCAAGTTGTAAAGTTGATTTACTAAAATGTCCATAAAAAACTGAATGACATTTTTAGCCCTCATCTATATATACTACTCCTATAATATTTTTGTACCAAATAGAAAATTTACCTTACGATAAGTGATAAATAAATCAAATTTAATGAGAAGTGGCATGATGCCAAGCATTTAATGTAGTCTATTCGTTTATGCACAATGAAGTTGGCTAATTAATTTGGATCTTATTAAATGGTAAATGATGGCTACAAAACGTGAGAATTGGAATGAATTTCTTATCACCACATGAGCATTTTCAACTCCTACAAAAATAAATGCACAATGAAGTTGGTTAATTAATTTGGATCCTAAATGGTAAATAACGGCTACAAAAAGTTGGAACAGAAATGAATTTCTTATCACAGCTAGCATTTTCAACTTCCACCATTAACGTTAGCTACAAAGTGCTGTTAGTAAACTTTTGGTTTTCCTATGTTTTATCAATCATGATTCGGTTGAAACATTAATAAAGTCAATTGTTATCAAATTTAATTGCTAATTAATTAGTTTATTTGCTAAAGATGATTATTTAATGACCTTATATAAATGAATTTTAAATTAATAATATGCATAACCATCACCATTAGAAGAAACAGTAGAGAGAGTTTGTAGATTTACTAGGTAAACTTTTTTTCCTTTGTTACTTCCTATTCCTATGAGTATTCATGAAATTGTATATTTTGGTTCTTGCTATGTTTTGCCAAGCAATACTCTCCACTGTTATTAATCATTTTTGTTGCGATTGATGATTAGAAACTTAAAGGTATTTTTTATTTGACTCTACACCTGAAACTTTATTGACAAACATGTTATGCGCCTAGGGGTGGCAAGTGGGCCGGGCCGGTCCTAAGTGGGCCGGTCCTATGCGGTTCGGTCCTAAACGGTCCTGGGTTTCGCGGGCTTATTGCTGGAACCGGCTCGGGACCGGGACCACGAACTAACGGGCCCGGGTTAAGTGGGCCTAAACGGGCCCAAACGGGCCTAAACGGGCCCAACAGAAACTTTCTATTTTTAATTTTTTTTTATAGAAGTTAGAGAAAAAATAGTAATAAAGATATATAAGCTATATTCGATTTATATACTATATATACATCTTAAAATATACTATATATACATCTTAAGATATACTATATATATATAGTATAGTATAGTAGATCTTAAGATATATATACATCTTAAGATATATATACATCTTAAGATATATAAGCTATATATATATATAGTAAGATGTATATAGTTATATACACACGATACTATATATACATAGTATATAAATATGACAAATACATCTAACATGAAATATATTACTAAATACAGGACTTAGTATCGTGGTAAGCAAGACTACAGCATTTGTGTTACTAGTAACATTATCCATTGAAACTGATATTATTTTATCACTAATGCAAAAATATCTACAAATATCCGCAATCGTGCTAGAAATAAACTGCCCTGTGTGACGTGAATTAATTATTCTATAAGCAATAATGCGCTTTTGCATTATCCAATGCTCATCAATCCAATGACTGGTAACAGTAAGGTAATCACAGTCATTACCACTTCTACCAATATCAGTTGTAATAGCAAGACGACAATTTATATGAGTAAATAAATAGCGCAAATATTGTTCATATTCATGTTTATATTTATAAATATCACTCTTTACGGTTGTGCGAGGAAAACCTTTATAAGTAGGATTATAAATTTTTTTAATATAATGCACAAAGTGGGGGTTAGAAGGAAAACTATAGGGTAAGCACATAACAGTGACCATTTTTGCCAATTCTTTTCGATCTTTTTTGGATCATAATATAAAATACCACCGGTAACAGTGTTAATTCCCGGTTGAAATTGATTTGACCCGGTACTAAGGTCAGCCTGACTAGGTGCACTTGTCCCTCAGCCAAAGCTTTCATACGAAAATATCTAGCTTTATCTTGAGGGTGTAGCAATATGTGCCTAGTCAAACTTTCCGTCTCCCCCGCCCCCCCCGACTTCCAACATATTGAAAAACTAACTCTTTGCCACAAGTTTTACACTTAGCCCTATTTTTTTCTCTTAGTTGAGTAAAAAATTGCCAAACAAGAGATGTTTCTGCCCGTTTAGGAGGTTGTCTAGAAAAAGTAGGGGCACTAATAGGAGGGTCAGATGGGAGATCATCTAGATTATTATTAGTTGGGTTAACTTCAAGAGCAGGACTAGTGGGTGTATCATCATCCGGTTGCGTTTCATCAAAATCTATTTCTTCATCATCATTTTCATCAATAGTTGGATTACCATAAAGAGCATTCATATATTCATGGTTTAATTGTTCACCGGGTGCTATATTATGGAAAAATTGACTCTCGGTAAATTGTAATAAACTATTATCGCTATCAAGAATAGGAGGTGTAGGACGGGTAACATGTTTGGGTCGGGGAGCCGGGGGAAGTGGAGGAGGAACATATTGGCCACTAGATTCACCACTCTTTGATTTTTCCTTATTTTTACTAAACATATTTTTTAAGGAATAAGCCATCTTAATTAATCAAGCAAAATAAATAAAACAAACAAAATTATAATATTAAAACTTAAGAGTTGGAACGAGTTTACCGAATTGACGAACAACTTGTTGGAAATTGATTATCGTTGAAGACTTCAATTCACCAACTTCACAATTGTTTCACAAATTGTAACAATAAAGTAAGCAATAGTAGAAGTAAATTAGAGAGAGATTGTGATAGATTGATGATTTTGTAAGAAAATATGAAAGAATGATGGGGTATTTATAGTTGAAAATAGGGAAAAAGTATAATTATAAAAAGTTTGAGATTAAAACAAAGTTGAGGGGTTAAATGGCTATTTCAAAAATAGCCAGCCCAACGTTTTTTTTTTTTAAAAAAAAAAAAAAAAATTTAAAAAAAAATAGCCGTTGGGCCCGCTAAGGGACCGGGCCGGTCCCGGACCCTGGCGGGCCAAACGGTGCCGGGCCTGACGGGCCCAATCATAGGACCGGCCCACGAGACCGGACCAGGCCCGCTAAAACCGGACCAAACGGTCCTGGCCCGTTTAGCCGTTTGGCCCGTCTGGCCCGCGGTCCTGGGCCGGTCCCGGGCCTGAACCGGCCCACTTGCCGGGCCTATATGCGCCTATAGACTACTGTTTAACAAATTCCATGTTTAGCATCCAGTTCACTACTTAGTATGTTGAAAATGTGCTTCCGTTTGCCTCAGTGTTTTTCTTCTATGATCAGCAGAATTATGTTTTAGTCCTATAGATGTCATGCTTTAAGTTTATATTGCATAAGAGATCATGCTAAAAGTTTATTTTTTTGGAGTTAAAATTTATGGGGTTCTTTTAAATTTGATTATCTGAGACATGGGTTTACAATTTGGTTTAGCCATTAAGAAGTTTCCCTTTGTTTCTGCTAATATGGAGGACGCTAATACATCCTTTAATGTGATTTAATATAAAAGGGAATATCCAGATGCGGATCCAGGATTCGAAGGTTGCGAGTGCCACCATGTTATACATACAGTATACATGTTAGTAGCTACAAAGACAAATTAGGAATAATGGGTCGGTTCGCTTAGTTTTTGGTTAATTTGAATAGGCCTTTCATTCACAAAGCAAATAAGTTCGATTTTAGTTCAAATTTTTAACGCTTAATTTAAACACATTCTAAATAAAAATGCAAAAAAAAAAAATATTTCATGAAAGAGCGACTCCAATATAAATATTTGCTTAAAGAGTAGCTTAACTACACTATATATTCTTTGTTTGACTAGATTGATTTACTTGTATTGTTCTTTGTTTATTTTTCTATCTTAATTGTTGAGTTATATGACAATTATTTTCAAAGAAAAATCTTCAACATTCAACATATGATATTCGACTCAAAACGACTATCAATCAAGCCATTTAATTTTTTTTCAAAACCCAATAGAAGATATTGCTCAAATTATATTCCAATATATAAATTAATATCGTTTCATTAAAAATAAAAAAATTATATGCTAATTAAAATCAATTCAAATTACCTATAGAAAATAATTGTTCATAAAGTAATGTATAATGATAGAAACAAAATGAGGACTGAAAGTTAAAAAAATAAAGAAGAGAGACTTAGCAAGTAATAAAAGGAAGAAAAGGAGGGAAAGAGCCGAAAAAGAAGGAAAAGAGGTGAGGCCCTAGGCCCAGCTGAAAATAAAGAAAATCTTAATAAGTAGAAAAAATAAAAAATCAAAGGAGTTGTTCCAACGGGGAATCAAACTTACATTCATGAGGCCAAAGAAAGCCTTCAAAGGGAAGGCTAAACCAATAGCACCTGCTTCTACTTTATGACTTTTGGGTGCCACTCTATTCATATATACGTTTCTTCACAGAGATATTATATACATAGTAAGAATTTTAGCGAAGCGAGCGGGTGCCGTGGTACCCATACCTCATAAGGTAGATCCGCCCCTGAGAATATCACAGATCATATTTGTGATGGCCCAAAATATCATCTTTAAATTTAATGATTAATTATGTGATCTAAGAACTATTTACCATTACTCGACTTGAGTGTGCAGTCCGTAAAAAAATTTCGGAAAAGTTTTCAGGTGAAAAATGGATTAAAATATGAATTAGAGCTTTAAAACTCAACTGAATTGACTTTGGTCAACATTTTGAGCAAACAGACTCGGATCAGTATTTTGACAATTTTGGTAGGTCTGTATCGTGATTTGGGACTTAGGTGTATGCTCGGAATCAAATTCCGAGGTCCCTAACCAGAGATATAGAATTTTGATGAAAAATTAAAAGTTTAAGTTCAAATAGTGACCGGATATCAAATTATGTGCAAACGACCCCTGAATAAAATTTTGATGATTCCAACAGCTCCGTATGGTGATTTTGGACTTAGGAGCGTGATCGCAATTTTATTTGAAAGTCCGTAGTAGAATTAGGCTTGAAATGCCGAAAGTTGAATTTTTGGGAAGTTTGACCGAGGGGTTGACTTTTTGATATCGGGGTCAAAATTCGATTCTGAAATTTTTTATAAATCCATTATGTTATTTATGACTTGTGTGCAAAATTTGAGGTCAATCGGAATTGATTTGATATGTTTCGGTGCAAAATATAAAGGTTGGAAGATTTGAAAACTCATAATTCGATTCGATGCGCGATTCGTAATTTCGGCGTTGTTTGGCATGGTTTGAAGCCTCAACTAAGTTCATATTGTATTTTGGGATATGTTGGTATATTTGGTTAAGGTACTGAGGGCCTCGGGTGGATTTCGGAAGGTTAACGGAATGAATTTCAGACAAAAAGGAGCTGCTGGAATTTTTCTGCTGCAGAAGCTGTTTTTGGACAGCAACCGGTGCAATCGCAGAGCTGACTTTGGAAGCTTATATCTCAAAATCTATAAGGAATCTGAACATTTTTAAAACATAAAAGTTGTAGCCCTTTGATTCTAGTTTTCAGAATGATAAACCATTTATCATTCAGACATTTATACAAAATGTTATGATCGATTGACTAAAGCTGCTACTGCAGATTTTTGCTACAGCAGTGTGCATCGCCAGAAATTTCTGCTGCACAGGGCTGACTTTGGGAGCTTATATCTCGCAATCTATAAGGAGTTGGGCGATAAGCAAAACATGAAAGTTGTAGTACTTTGTATTTAGTTTGCAGAACTTTTAACCATTTGGCAGTTGGAGTTGAGTACAAGAAGTTATGATTGATACACTACAGGCTGTCGAGGAAGAGTTTGATGTTTTCAACATAAGTATGTAATGATCCAAAAGTCCATTTTTAGTTCTAGAGATCGAAATTCGATTTCGAGACTTTCGACATTTTGATAATGAATTATAGGAGTGATCTGGAAAGTTTGGTCTAATTTCATCAAGTCACGATTGAGTTTAAGCGCGAAATATGAGTTAATTGTTTAACGAGCGAAATTTGTATCACATTGAGCAAATGAGCTCCGAATTGAGTTTCGATTGAACGAATGGGTTCGTAGTTTTATTTGTGACTCATAGGAATAAGAATCATCGAATTCCGGCTTCGAATGATGGAGTTAGAGCTTTTTTAGTGAAATAAAACTGTTGGTGTAAATAGTCCTGGTGTGCACCTTTAGCGACCAGATGTGACACTTTTAGCGACGGGATTGGACTTTTAGCGACCGGAATAGTATTTTTGGGGCAGAAACTTAAGGACCAAAAATGGTCATTTCCTTCATTTCGTTTTGGAGTTTTGGAGCACGGTTCTTGGGCGATTTTGAGGATTTCTTCAAGACTTCAACTTGGGTAAGTGTCATATATCTAAATGTGATTATATTTCATAAATCCATGGTCATATTCATCATTTATTTCGGATTTAAATGGAAGAAATCAAGATTTTTGCAAAATCTTTCAAAAACGAAAATTTAAGATTTGGAGGTCGAGTTTTTATCGGATTTTGGTAAAATTGGTATGGGTGGACTCGTAATTGAATGGGTTATCGGATTTTGTAAGTTTCGCCGGAGTCCGAGATGTGGGTCCCACGGACAAATTTTGAGCTAATTTCGGATTTTAATGAAAATATAATATTTTCTTATGAAAGTGATTACTATAATTTTTGTTGACTGTATCGAATTAATTATGACTAGATACGAGTCGATCGGAGTCAGAAATTCGAGGAAAAAGCATAATACTTGGTTAAATTGAAACAAGTCGAGGTAAGTGACTTGTCTAACCTTATGTGGGGGAAATTTTCCCTGGGATTGGTATTGATGTAATTATTAAAATGTGTTGAAAGTCGTGTGCACGAGGTGACGAGTGTGTACACGGGCTAAATTGCGAAAGATTATATTTTTAAATTGTGTAGATCACTGTTGCACATTTATTAAATTATTTTATCTTGTTATATTCTTCATCATTGATCTGAGATATATACTTCAAATTTATTTGATCTTTTCTTACTAATTATTTTACCTGTTTAGTTAAAACTTGGTTTCTTTTATTCTGTGCATTATTTGAAGGTTGATTTTCTTTAAATTAAATATTATTAATATAAAGTATTTGACATTTTTAAACTTGATATTGAAGCAACGTAGTTAAGATTTTGAAATATTATTTTCCTAAATTATTTACTCCTGAATATTTTTATACTCATTGTGAGGGAGCCGTGAGCTCTTTATTGTTGAAAAATATTATTGATGAATTATTTTGACATGAGCTGTGAGCTCTTTATTGTGGAAAACTATTATTGATGATTTATTTTGGCATGAGCCGTGAGCTCTTTATTATAGCAAACTATTATTGATGATTTATTTTGGCATGAGCCGTGGGCTCTTTATTGTGGCAAACTATTATTGATGATTTATTTTGGCATGAGCTGTGAGCTCTTTATTGTGAAAAAATATTGTTGTTGAATTGTTTTGGCAAGTTAAATTATTTGAGCACTTGAGGTGCAAATTGTGATATATTGTGATATTGATATGCATGCGGTGGTATAAGGTCTGGGTGTTGAAACACATGCGGTGAGATAAGGGTGGCTTGATACGCGTGGCTAGTAGGGGAACTACTAGAAGTCATGCGGTGTGATAAGGATGGCTAAAACGCAGGATGCTATTTCGGGAAAAATATTTTCTTTAAATAAATTGTGAAGGCTCCCGCGGTGATATAAGGAAATGAGATATTGTGAATTTATTTATGATTTGGGACTACGAGGCGGTACCTCGGGAGTTGCCCTTGTTGATATTGATTTATGGCCGTATTTGCCTTTGATTATTATTGTGATTTTCATAAAGTTGAAGGAAATTCTGTTTTGATTTCCACGAGATATTATTTGCAATTATTTGGTGTCATTAAATGTGACATACTATTTAATTCATTTTTAATGTCATTTTATTTTACTACATTGATAAACATTTTACCATACCATTATTATATTCCAGTAGGGCCTCACCTGATCTCGTCACTACTCTACTGAGGTTAGGCTTGACACTTACTGGGTATCGCTGTGGTGTACTCATACTACGCTTTTGCACATCTTTTTGTGCAGATCCAGCTATATTTTACCAGCCTAGACGTCATTGAGTGACCTGCGCACGGAGACTTCGAGGTATATCTGCCAGCGTCCGCAGACTCCGGAGTCCCCTTCTATCATTTTATGTTGCTTCCTTATATTTTAACTAGACCTTGACATATAGAGACATTGAGAATAAATTCTTAGAAGCTTGTGACTTATTTCAACCGGGTTTTGGGAGTTGAAATTGTTTGAATTGTAGTTTATTTATTTCAGATATTTATTATTATTCCGCATTGATAGGCTTACCTAGTCTTAGAGACTAGGTTCCATCACGATATCCTACGGAGAGAATTTGGGGTCGTGACAATATTTCCTTTTGTTATAAAGATTTCAGAGTTATGTTCTAATAAGACTGTATAAGAATTGTGATTTAGGAACCTTGCTGATAATTGTACTAATTGAAATTAAAGTATAGCTTTTTAATCATAGATACACTGATCACTACCTTTTAACAAGATCTTTTACATATTTCATATGTTTATATCAAAGTTCTTTGTTCGTGAATTGAAAACATAGCAAATGAGCTCTTCCTAACATAAAAGTTTTATTACTTTGTATGGGTATCAAACTTTTGATTTTATACTAAGGCTTAATTTTGTGTTACAATCGTTTTAACATGTTACTTGGACAGCTGCATCACAAAATCGGTAACAATTCTACACATTTACAATTACTTTTTTAAAGAAAGTTATTAAGATAGTGGTACATATACCAATTGAAATTGCTAGATTTTCCAATCGAACCACAATAATTAATCTTGTGTTTGTACCATTTTAGATTGCAAAAATTAGATAAGAAAAAAAATAGTTTGCACTATTTGCATGGGACTCACGTTCAACACACGTATTAAAAAATTAGTTTTCTTTAAGCTGCACAGTGGAAAAGCCTTGTAACAATGTTGTAGGCATACAGGAAAGCGACAAAGTTTGTTTTCTATGTCCTATTACAGACATGAGATTACGTAGAACAGTATACTTCTACTCCATAATTTGGCAACTCTAGAAAACATTGTATTTGAAAAATTGCTTTTCAAAAAAATAACAGTTTGTGTTTGGCTAATCAATTTGAAAATTACTTTTAAACAATAATTTATGTTTGGTCAAACTTTTCAAAAAGCACTTTTAAGTATTAAATTACAAATACGGACATGAACAGATTTGCTTAATAGTTAATATTATATAAGTAGATAAATAATTATAAATATTTATTATTAAAGATAATAATTAAGTTTTTTTATTTTATTTAAGTAAAATATAAAAATAAAATTGAAAAGTACTTTATTCTTTCAAGATAATTTAAATATATCAAAAAATCATTCAATAAATATGAAAGTTCATCCCAAAAGTCATTTTATATTACTTAATAGTTTAAACTAAGTAAGGTTATTTTGGTATATATAATATTTTGCAAAAGATATTTTTGGTAGGAGGAAAAGTCAAAATTGCTTCTACTTCTGCTTCTCGAAAGAAACTATTTTTTTTCTGCTTCTTCAAAACTACTTCTGCTTCTAGCTAAAAACACCCTTTTTCCCAAAAAAAAAGCTTGGCCAAACACCTAGAAAAAAAATACTTTTTTGAAAAAAAAAAAGCACTTTTGGCATGGTAAGAAGCTTGGCTAAACAGGCTATAAATTTCATCCCAAACACAACTTCAACATCCAAATACTCTTTTTGAAACTTCAACTTCAGATACTCATTTTTTCCAACTTCAATCAAATATTGTCCAAACACCTACTTGTATAATCTTCAAGCTCAACCTACTACCAATGAAATATCTTCAAACAAAGAAAATAATTGCAGGATGCCATAGAGTTCTAAACAAGAAGTGTCAAAATAGCATCAGAACAAATAGCAGAATAGTAAATTCTCCAAAACTATTTTATGTGTTGGATATTATCACTACTTCTATGCAGGGAAATATTTCATTACAATTTGTGGAGAACATATTCAGCTAGAAAATAACTGCAAACTCAGTAGTAAGATATACTGTACAAAAATTTACAGCTGTAAAATTTTCAAACTCAGATGAGAAGTAGAAACCAGAAGACAAGAATGAACTCCAGATACATCGAGCTGACCCTGAAAGTTATATATAATATATATGTATAAATACGTAGAGCACTGGTGCAAGTCTGGAAACCAGCGCTAAGCTCCATCAAAACTTTTAGCACTTTGTCACAATGCTATTTTTGCTGTGATTCTTCCTCCTCATCTCTTTTAACGGAGGCTAAAATTGAACCAAGTTGAAGCCTGAACTCGGCAAATTTCTCCATTGGCATAATGTTATCCAGAGAATGGAACGAGATCTCAAAGAAAGTCGGCTTTGGTGTGGAGGGACAGCCGATATATCCAATTAATTCCTGCACAGCAAGTACATGGAACTTTTGGGGTCCATTCAGCGCAATGTTGTGAACCCGGTGCTCATAAATCTTCCCATCTTTGTCTAGTTTATACTCTGAAGTGCCATCAAATCGACCACGACTCTCCCATGGAACACGGGGAATGCCATGAACAGTCCATCGAACCATTATCATGCCTTCCACAGGCTGCCATACACTAACAATATCTATCCACAAAGCCCTAAAGAACATCCTGCCATGGAATCGTAAAGCCCAAAAGATCGATTTATAGTTCTCGATGCCAGTAAAAGTATTGAGGGGATCTTTGAAGACTATATCATCCCTGTAGAGAAAGAAGAAAACCATCAACAACTAGAATTATTATATCACAATAATAACTCAAAATAACAGCAATAACAATTGCGTCTCCTGGAGCAAAGGAAAGCACGAGCAATCAGAAGCACAAGCAAAGGAGAACCACTTGCAGAGAGCTTTGCAAACACTTAGAGAACACAACCTATATGCCAAATTCTCTAACTGTGAGTTTTAGCTAGACGCGATGGCATTCTTAGGCCATATGAATCCTTTATGTTCATTCCGCTTTATTTGAGCTTGTTTCATTCCTGTATTTAATATTTGTCTTGATTATCTAAAACTAGAGGATCACCAATCTTACCTTATTCCTAGATTGACATACAACCATATATAAACTAATATAAGTGTGCTGATACAGCTAAATCTATATATAAACTAGTTGGCATCACATATATGGATCATTTGCTTTGATTATGTTCTGTTCTTCGTTAATCCACATGGATTTCTAGAGATTGTAAGTGTTATGAGGCAATTCATCTCTATGCGATTTTAGGTTTACCTCGTCCATTTACATCTGTCAGGTCAAAATTTAACTACAATAATATCAGCCTACCATTAAATTTCAACTAACAAAGCTAGAGCAACAACAGTTACATGTACAAGTAATTGCCGTAGCATCAAGGTAAAGAAAGATTGACATAATACCACAAAGAAAAAAGAAATTACTTCTGGAGATCAACTAAAAGATTGAATTCAATTAGTAATGCTTTAACATTTCTATATTTTTTAATGAAAAGTTTTTATAGCCACAAATATGTTAGAAAATGTTTAAAGATCACAACTTTCAAAAATCTTATAACAAGACAAATGTTATGGAATATTTAGCTCCATATATTTAAAAAGACTATTTTTTTCTTAAACAAATTATGCCAAACAAATGGAAACAAAAGGGATTAGCTGATTAGGATATTTTCTAAAGAGAATTCTTACCTGTAGATATCAAAGTTTAGCTCTTTATAGAAAAGCGCAGGAAACTCTTCTCTGAGAATCCGAATAGCGTAACCCGTATTCAGATAGTAATTCCGCTTCTGCTCTTCCTCCTTATCCAGCTTCGTAGACGACATCGTACTAACCTTCAACGGAGCTGATAATTGTCCGTTTGGAATAGCGAGTTTCTTTACATTTCTATGGTTTACGCCGGAAAATATACTGGACGGACGGCGACCGGTGGAGAACGAGGAAATGTCCGGCGACGGTAAGAGAGTGGCCATAAAACGTCAAAATTAGAGAATTGTGAAACTGGAAGTGAACATTTTAGTAAAAATTGTATGCGAATATTCGAGAGAGAGGGGATTTTGTTTGGTTGCTGAAAAATCTTATCGGAAAAAGACAGAGCAGGGGCAGAAAGTGAGAGGGAAGGAAATAAAGAAGGGAATTTGGATAAGTTTTTGTTTGGATTGGATAATTGAAATTATGGGTTCCAATTGGTGGATGAAATTGAACATAGAACAGTCAAATGTCTAATCAACATTATTGTAGGACTGATTTGAACTTTGCAGGTCTTCACATGTTTTTTCTCAATTTGTTTTCCTGAATAATATTTTATACTTAGCAAATATAAATGGGTAATTTGGTCAAATCGATATACTTTTACATTTTTTGACAAATCACTTTTAGCCTCTTTGGCCAATTATTTTTTGGTTCAAAAGTGTATTTTTTTTTTTTTTGGCCAAAAATGTTCTTTTCCAAAGTTAAGACATTTCGTCTAACTTTTAGAAGGAAAACAAATACGTTAGAGTAGAAGTATAATGCGCAGAGTTCAGGATTAGCCGAATCACAAGGGAACCTTAACCTGTATTTCTGCACGAGATTCATCTCCCAAAATGTTCATTACTTCATCACAATTAAGTAAACCATCAATTAACATTTCGTCAATATATTCTATTATATCATTAATATGAAAAAACGATAATAACCTGCTCTATTTTTTGTATAGTTTCTAAATATCCAAGTATTGATTGAGAAAATGATTAATTTAGTTCAATTGAATAAAAGCATCAGTTAAATTGATAGTTCATGAACAAAAACAATAAAGTATATTGTAGCAATACGAGGTGTAGCGACGAAAAAGAAGGGTTTACCTTATATTAGCAATGCAATATTATAGCTACTAAAAGTCAATTACAATCTTTTACAACAAATTCTGAATACCATATATGACCTTAAAATAACTGGGGTCAAAGGTTAACTACGGAGCTGCCGCCTTAAGATAAAAAAAAGTAGAGGTGCAGATACAAATAGAAGGTTTTGCCAATAATCAAACTACCTAACAAAATTGCATATAATATAACTTAATAATCGAGTTCTTAACAAAACTATAATAGCCTGTTTTGTCAAGTTTCTAAAATTAGCTTATTTTTAAAAAGTGTTTATCAAAAAAAAAATTTTAATGAGACTTCTTTTGTGGTTGGCTAATGAATTTGAACAACAATTAGTGTTTTGTCAAGTTTTTAAAAAGTGATATTTTATAAAAATTACTTTTTAAAAAAATACTTTTCGATAAAAGCTAATACTCTTAAAATCTCATCTCATACTAGGTCACGGACATACCCTCCTGGCTTAGCTGCTCGAAATGCCTACGTAACTCCTCCCTTCGGCTCGGTGGCACAAACTTCTCCAAGAAGAGAACGGAGAACTCGTGCCATGTAAGTGGTGCAGCATCGGCTGGCTTGCTCCGCTCATAGGTCTCCCACCTTCTGAAAGCTACTCCCAACAACTGAAAAGTAGTAAATGAGACCCAACTAGTCTCCAGAATACCTGTCATGCGAAGAATCCGCTGACACCTATCCAAAACCTGCGGGGCGTTCTCTGACTCAGCCCCACTGAATGATTATGGCTTGAGCCTCCCAAACCTCTCTAGTCTCTTCTGCTCCTCGTCACTCAAAATGGAACCCACCTGGGCCTGAGCAACTGCAACTGACTGGGCTAGTAGTACCTCGGTGTCTGAAGCCCTTGCACCACCTGCTCTAGAGTACGGGCGGCGGGAGTCTAAGCACCTCCCCCGGCCTGAGAAGTGGCTAGTGCGGTCGGAACTGAAACCGCTTGAGCAAGGCTAGTACAAAGAGTCAATATCTGGGCGAGAGCCTCCTGAAGGCCTGGAATCACAATGGGCACAGTTGGTGCCTGAGCTGGTCCCACCGGCTCAACCACATCTGGAATCTACTCATGAGCTGGAGCAACTGGTGGGTGTACAGGTACTGCTCTAGCTACTGTACGAGTTGCACCTCGGCCTCTACTGTGGCTCCGGCCTCTCGTGGCCCTAGCTGGTGGTCGTCCGCCCAATCTGGTAGCAAGTGTCCTCACCATCTGTGAGAGAATAGAATAACAGAAGTTTAGTTTCCAGAATCAACAAATTCGCACGACAAGAATACAAGAAAGTGAAGTTTTCCTAATGGTTTGGAAGCCTCTCGAAGATAAGTACAGACGTTTCCGTACCGACCCGCAAGACTCTACTAAACCTGCTTATGACTCGTGAGTGTAACGACCCGACCGGTCATTTTGAGTCCTAGCGCGTCGTTCGGCAGTTTGAGGCCATGAGCAGCTTCACTTCAGGTATTATGACTAGTACGCGTAGTCGGAATTGAAATTCAAGGAGTTCAGAATTGATTTGGAAAGGAATCCTCATTTCAAAAGTTTTAAGTTGGAAGAATTGACTAAGGTTGGATTTTGAGTAAACGATCTCGGAATCGGGATTTTAAGGTTCCAACAGGTTCGTATGATGATTTCAGACTTGGGCGTATGTCCGGATCGGGTTTTGGATGACCCGAGAGTGTTTCGGCGACTATTGTGGAAATTAACATTTTGGAAAATTTTCATAAATTTGGGTCGAGATGTATTTCAATGTTATCGATGTCTATTTGGGATTCCAAGTCTGGGAATAGCTCCGTATGGTGATTCTAGAATTGGGAGCGCGTCCAGAAGTAGATTCGGAGGTCCGTAGGTCATTTTGGAGTTATTTGGCTAAAGCTAAAAATTTGAAGGTTTTTGAGAAGTTTGACCGGAAGTGAACTTTTTAATATCGGGGTCGGAATTCGATTCCGGAAGTTGGAGTAGGTCCGTAATGTCTAATGTGACTTGTGTGCAAAATTTGAGGTCAATCGGACGTGATTTGATAGGTTTCGACATCGAATGTAGAAGTTTAAAATTTTAAAGTTCATTAAGCTTGGAATGGGGTGCGATCATGAATTCAACGTTGTTTGATGTGATTTGAGGCCTCTAGCAGGTCCGTGTTATGTTATGGGATAGGTTGGTGTGATTAGGCGGGTCCTGGGGGCCTCGGGCGTGTTTCGGGATGGTTTCAGACCATTTTCCTTAGTTTTATGATCGCCGGTTTCTGGTGTATCGGGTATGCATCGCGATCGCGGAATGGAGGACGCGATCACGAAGAGCAAATTGGACTAGAGGGGTCAGATGTTCTATGCGATCGCGGAAGTGGACTCGCGATCGCGTAAGAGGGAGTTCTGAGCTGGGAAATCATGTCTTCGCGTTCGTGAAGTTTGGTCTGCGATCGCGTTGTTCTGGATTGTTGTATATTGCGAACGCATGGGAAAGTTCGTGTTCGCGAAGAAGAAGCTTTTGGGCAGCTGGTTGTTGGCCTTCGCGATCGCGAGGTGATTTTCGCGATCGCGAAGTGGAAGGGCCTGGGCAGTGTTCTTTTAAAATCGGGGATTTGGCTCCTTTTCACTTCATTTCTTCCATAGGAGGCGATTTTGGAGCAATTTTGGAGTGTCATTTTCATCATCTACTATGTGGTAAGTGATTTATTCTCATTGTGTGCTATATTTAATATACCAATGATATGATTTAAGCATAGATCACGAAGAGCGGCTGTAAACCTAATATCATGAAATGAGTAAACAATTCTTTTGTTAATAAGAGATGTCCAAATTCCTATTTCATCATTTATCAATTTATCTCAGACCAGGGAGGCAATATCATTTTTTAAAAATTTCAAGGCAAGCAATACAAGCATGTGTAAATCATGCCAAGGTCGTACGGTCCGATCCAATAAATATTTAAACTGTGCACTGCCAGAGAGTCGAATGACGCGAATCATAGATGTATCTATTTAATCTGCCGAGGCGAACGACCCACTCCCATGAGAGTAGTAGGAAATACCCCGCTCGCGAATCATACGTGCGACACGGTCAAACATAAATTTAAGAAATCACCCCACTCGCGGATCATACTTGCGACGTGGTCAAATATAAATTTAACATTAAAATCATATCTCTTTCTTGATTCTTTTCAAAATAAGGGAAAATTCAGTTGTTATATTATTCCTCAATTATTTTCGAAATTATGAAGTTCAAATGAAATCTTTTAAATCTTAAGTTCTTCAATTTCAACTTCTTTCAAAACATTTAATAAGCAAACTTAATCTCGCTCCCTTTCAAGGCAAACAATAAACATAAATCAGTAACAATATCAACAAGGCATGATGTGAGCCTAAAACTTCCCGGACGTAGGCATAGCTAGTAGTTACGTACGGACTCTCGTCACCTCGTGCGTACGTAGACCATACAAATAGAAGCACATAATAATTTAGTTCACCTATGGGGTTAATTCACCCTTACAAGATTAGAAAGGAGACTTATCTCGCTCCGAAGTTCCACAACCGGCTTTCGAGCCCTTCAAACAACTCGAATCGATGCACAAAGCCCCAAAACTAGCCAATAATTATGTAAACCCATTAATATATACTCAATATATTCCAATTTAATATAATTTCTAACCCCAATCGAAAAGTCGATAAAAATTACACTCGGGTCCACGTGCTCGGATCCCAAAATATTTCGAAGATAAACTTTACACATAACACCACGAACTCAAATATATAATTTATTATCAATTTCATGCCCAAATTCGTGGTCGAAATCCAAAAATATAAATTTCTAGGTTTTCTTCCAAATCGAACAAGTTTTCTTAAAAGTTATAACTCACATGTTTATTCATGAGTATGGGTCAAGGACTCGTTTAAGCTTCTTACTCTAATGGGATCGGGCCGTTCACCTAGGCAGAATTTATGTACCACACTCTCATGGAAGCGGACAGTTTGCCTCGGCAGTTTAATAGATGCATCTATGGTTCGTATCGTTTGACCTTCGTCAGTGCACAATTTAATAATTATGTTGGATCGGGATGTATGCCTCGCCATTTCTAAAAATATCCTCATGGAATCATGCGAAATATTTGGCAAGAAGCCAGGGTATCTATAAATCTTTCCCTGATTCGAATTATAACAACCTATTTGGTAAGGTCCATTATACACATATATATGCTCCGGTTGAGGAGGAATTTGCTAACTAAGAGCTTGAGTTTATTGTAAGAAGGATAATTGTACCACATATTTACACTTGTTTATTTTATTTATTTACTTTGCCTCATATTTGTTCACCTCCTTACTGTACTTGATATTGTCGGACCACTAGTGAGTGTCGATGTCGACCCCTCGTCACTACTTCTCCGGGGTTAGGCTAGATACTTACTGGGTACACATGGATTTACGTACTCATACTACACTTGTTGCACATTTTTGTGCAGGTACATATGTGACTAGTGGCCTTGTGAGAGCAGAGGCATGTATGGATGTGCGGAGTTACGTGAGTTGCATTCCATATTACGACCCGCAGCCGATAGAGTCTCCTTCAGAGTATTTATATTTCTCCTGTCCAAATTTGTATTCCGGACAAATTTTGTATTTTATTTTACATTCCTAGCTGATGCTAATGCACTTGTGACACCGGGTTTTGGGGTGATTATGGGTTGTCATGTATTGAAATTGTTAAAAATATTATTATTTACTCTGTAAATTCCATCTTTTACTATTTAATTGAAAGAAATATGATTTCAAAAAAATATTTAAATGATAACCAAATTAAGTATTTATTTTTGGCTTGCCAGACAACGGTGTCCGGCGCTATCACGACCTTTAATGAATTTTGGGTCGTGACAATATGGTATCAGAGCACTATGTTCACTTAGGTCTCATGAGTTATGAACAAGTCTAGTAGAGTCTTGCGGATCGGTACGAAGATGTCTGGAGTTATCTTCGAGAGGCTACAAGGTTGTTAGGAGCCCTTCCCTTCTTGATTCCTCATTGTGCGACTTGATTCCTTTGAGGCTTATGCCTTAATTTCTTTCCTATTCAATCTTATGTGATGTACAACGCTTGTTAGCAATTAGGGATCGAGAAATTGTGATGGTACAGCTGAGGTGGTGCAGGATGTTTCTCCCTGCGTATCCGATTGGGTTGATGTCATCGCCTTGCGGAAGGATGTCCTATCGTTTTAGCTCAGTATTAGTAATCCTTATGTTTTGGAGATTGGGCACTGTTTGTTATGATGTCTATGAGTTATTATAGCACAATATTGATGTAATGGTAGGATACTTGTCTACGTGTTGGGGCAGTGAATGATTCGAGAGAGTTTCTTCTCAATGCATGATTCAGAGGTTCAGTGTTTTATTTCCAGCAGAGGAAAGGCAATCGGACTAAGAATGGTTAGGGTTGGGTTGATGGAGTAACGAGGCTTGGTATTTTCGAGCATGGTGGAATCTTCACCCGTGATGTGGTGTCGTCGTCCTTGATTGAATGTGTTAAGCTCACCGGTGTTATGGCCTTCTTCAAAAATCACCTTTAGGGCAGAGTATTGTGAATAGTGCCGGGAAAGCGGCTGTCAGAGATCGCGGTGTGCAATGGTTCAGGATCGAATCGGTGTTCCTAGTGTTGATGGTTCGAGAAGGATGATCTTCATAGAGGCTTTAAAGTTGGGAATGATTTATTGGTTCAAGTGCTACAGAGACGGATTTGATTTAAGGCAACAACTGGGCAGCGGAGAATGAGCAAGGATATGTAGAAGGTGTCTTGTGGTGGTTAAATTTCTAGAAGGCCAAATGTGAGAAGTGGAAGTCGAGAAGTTGCTTAAAGGAGAGGGTTTAACCAAAGTGGGAGAGTGGTGGAGTAGCATATGGGTTCTATGATAGGATAGCCACACGCCTTGGGGAAAGTTTACAGCAATTTGGGAATTCATGGTGGACAATGACTAGGTCCACGGATTTTATTTGGATGCAACATGACTTCGGATTTGAAATGCATTATTGCACCATTAGTTGATGGCAATGGGGAGTGAACTGACTTGTACAGTTGGCAAATGAGCACGGGCTCATGATGGTTTACTAATTTCGTGGTGTTGACAGAGCTTCTACGAAGAATACTACTGGCTATCCAGCAAGAGGTCGAATATGTGAATGTGGCTGGTGATTTAAAATGTTCACGAAATGTTTAACAAGAGGATTTCGAGCAATTTGGCAGGTCGATTGTGCTGGCTCATGTCTACGAGGAAGGAGGAATATTGGTCGGTTCCGGGGTTATGTAATCGTATCTTCAAGCTAAGTGGAAGATCCCCCCCTCCCCCATCTACGATTGGTTTGCATAGTTGTCTACTTGTGAGGTTTCTGGTTATCGGCATATTAGTGGGTTATTACGACTAAGGGAACAAAATATCAGTGGTAATTTGAGAAAAGGATTGGAGGAATGTGTGCTATACTTGGGCCTTATCGGTTCATGTTCAGTTTTGAGAAGACTTAGAGTTTCTGCTTCTGGTGGAAGTAATGTACAAGGGAAAAGAATTAAGTTGGTGCTTCTTTGATAGGGTGTTCACGTGCTGGCAAAGCGCTAGAGTTTGGCTTATACTTGGGACCAAGACAGAGTGGGTGACTCTCAACAGTGGTCCTGGTGGGTTCAAGAATTTGAGTAAAATGCCTAAGTACTTGGAATGTTCTATGTTATCATTGGGTATGCGGTGCAGTATTGGAGGAAGGGAATAAGTAGCTCCGGATTTACGGAAAGTCTTGTAGAACTGGTGTACCAGTTGGCTATGCTATTGAGCGCTTAAGGAGAATATGAGACTGTTCATGGGTATTGAGATGATGTGGTCTCGTGGATTGGGTCATTCGGGATGAGTGTTGTTGGGTTTCGTTACGTTAATGAATGGAGCTATTGTTGTTTCTAAGGCACGTTGAGAGTAAATTGGATGTTGAGGATCAAGGTTGCAGTTGATGTCAGCAAGAATATCAAGAGCTCGGATGAGCAGGGAAGAATTCAGATGTTTAGAGTAAGCTGGTATTATCTTTAGCATCACCTGAGATCGGTGTCATGTGGAAGAGGATTTGTGTATTGACTTGTAGATTTTTTGACTCACTCTACAGAATTAGAACGGTTGGTTGTATGGATGTGCAGACCTTGTTACCTGGTGCGGAAGGTCGTGAGAGTGTATCCCATGGGAAGATTGTATAAGTGTGACATGTAGTCGCTTGATTGGTTAAAGATTTAAAACCAAGTATGGAGATTGTGGTACTATCACTAATGTGAGAATTTATACCTGAAGGACGATCGGTTCTTTTGGTTGTGGACTGTGGAAGTTTGTTCCGTATTTGATGACTGTTCTTGTATGTCATGGGAAAAGGGGTTTTTGTGGATCCTTGAAAGGTTATTAGCCCAGTGCGGTACGATCAGAATCGTCTTGAGGTCCGTGGATGGATCTAAATGTGAATATGGGATCTATATCAGGCCGGAGGTGTTCATTTCAGCATAGCGTTCTTTTCGGAGGGGTCTTCAGGCCTTGGATGTTATTTCTGTTGTTGGCCCTTCCGTGTAGTCTCTATTATGCCATGTGGGTTGTGAGGCGGTTTGATTATTCACACTCGTATGGAGATCCCGTATAGTATGCGGTGTTATATGAGCAGGATGGCTCTCGAGATGCAGGTCATTTATTACACCTTAGTCGTGCTTGAGTTTTGTAGTGTATGGCGCTATCTGTTTCCCTAGGGATGGTATTGTACACTTGGCGTGGCTTGTGGTCGACATTCGGGTATTTTGTAGTAATGAGCATTGTAGCTCGGTAAGCATTTCCTTACAGGTTATTATGTGTGGATCGGATGGAATGCCACAACGGGTATCATGTTTGGATCAGGTGGCACGACGCCACTGGTATCATGTTTGGATCAGGTGGCACGGCACCACGGGTATCATGGTTGGATCGGGTGGCACGGCGCCACGGGTATCATGGTTGGATCGGGATACACGTCGCAACAGTGTGATGTTGAGTACAATTTCCCATATCTATTATTGTGTGTTTTGCTTCTCATTTTCTAAGGAAGGTTCATAACATCTTTTCGGTTGTTTAAATTAGTTACGTGGGTTGAGTAGTTCTTTCCAGAGTTCGTTTCCTTATGTATCACATTTCAGTTTGTAGCTTGTTGGCAAATTGTGGCATCATATGAGACTTTTGGCAGTGTCTGAGGTAGCTTATTTCCTGAGCAACTTGAACTGGGTGAGACGAGATTATTGGACCTGGGATCAATACGATCAGATTTATATGGGGCACATTAAAGAGTAAATATCGATATTTAGTCCAGAATGAGGTAATGGTTCTTGTTGGGAGGAGAGACTCAATAGATTGTGACTCGGCAGGTGGTTACAAGTTTCTACACGCCTCTTCTATCGTGGTGGTACTTCGAGAGCTGAAGCGGGACTTATGCGCTTCATGAGATGTGTTGTGGGCATCTAATTTGTGGGATTCCGGCTATTGTTGTCAGGGGAAGTCATTATGGTCGTGTGAAAAATGCGATACATGGTGTGAATTCGGTAAAAGTATACAATCATGTGTTGGTACATCATGTAGTGATGGATACGGTGTTCGTATGTTGGGGACAGACCTGGTAGAGAATTTCAGATGTTGGAATTTGGCTCTAAGGCTTATTTGACTAGATAAAAGGGAGGATTTTCTGGTTGGCTCGAGCTAATGCGCCCAACCGTATTGTGGTGGCACAAAAAGGTGCACGAGATGTTGAATAGGGATTTCGGACAACTCCAGAGCAGTTCTAAGCACGTTCGAGGATGAACGTATGTTTAAGTGGGAGAGAATGTAACGACCTGACCGATCGTTTTGAGCTCTAGCGTTCAGTGGTTTGAGGCCCTAAGCAGCTTCACTTCAGGTATTATGACTTGCACGTATGGTCGGAATTGAATTTAGGAAAGTTTGGGGCTGTTTTAGATGGGAAATTATAATTT
Source organism: Nicotiana tomentosiformis (assembly GCF_000390325.3). Classification (NCBI taxonomy): domain Eukaryota; kingdom Viridiplantae; phylum Streptophyta; class Magnoliopsida; order Solanales; family Solanaceae; genus Nicotiana; species Nicotiana tomentosiformis. The sequence goes on along the minus strand of NC_090816.1, from coordinate 1,244,742 downwards.
CGGAAGCTATAATTTGGAGGAATTGACTAATGTTTTACTTTTGAGTAAAGGTCAATGGAATCATGATTTGAAGGTTCCAACAGGTTCGTATGATGAGTTTGGACTTCGGCATATGTACGGATCAGGTTTCGGATGACCCGGGAGCGTTTCGGCCTCTATTATGGATATTGGCATTTTGGAAGGATTTCATAAATTTGGGTTGAAGTGTATTTCAATGTTATCGATGTTCGTTTAGGATTTCGAGCCTGGGAATAGAATCGTATGGTGATTCTAGTCTTAGGAGCGCGTACGGATGTAAATATGGAGGTCCATAGGTCATTTCGGGATCATTTGGCGAAAGTTGGAAATTTGAAGGTTTCTGGAAATTTTGACCGGGAGTGGACTTTTAGATATCGGGGTTGGATTCCGATTTACGAAAGTTGGAGTAGGTCCATAATGTCAATTATGACTTGTGTATAAAATTTGAGGTGAATCAGACGCGATTTGATAGGTTTCTGCATCGAAGGTAGAAGTTTGAAGTTCTAAAGTTCATTAAGCTCGAATTGGGGTACGATTCATGATTTCGATGTTGTTTGGTGTGATTTGAGGGCTCGACTAAGTCCGTATTGTATTTTAGGACTTTCTAGTATATTTGGTTAAGGTCCCGAGAGCCTCGAGTGAATTCGGGATGGTTAACGGATCGAGCATGGACTTGGAAGAAGGGTTGAGGCAGCTGATATCTGGTGCAATCACACCTGCGTGAAAAGGGTCGCAGGTGAGAGCCTGCAGGTGCGACGATGTGGTCGCAAAAGCGACATTTAGATGGAGCTGGGATGGCCGCAGATGAGAGGAAAGCTCCGCAGAAGTGGAAAGTCTCCCCATGTGAGAGACCGCAGGGGCGCGTTAGGCATCGCAGGTGCGGAGCTGTGCTGGGCAGAGGGTATGCGTAGGTGCGAGGTTTTGGCCTCACCTGCGAGACTGCAGATGCGGTGAAGCGGCCGCAGGTGCGGTAGTCATGCTGGGCAGTTTTCTTTTTAAACAAAGGAGTTGGATCAATTCCACTTCATTTCATCCATGGGAGCCGATTTTGGAGTGCCATCTTCATCAGCTATTACGGGGTAAGTGATTTCTTCACATTATGAGTTAAATACATGATTTTTATATGGATTCAAGCATGAAAATTTGTAGAAATTTGGGATTTTGAAGAAAACCCTATAAATTGGTATTTTTGAATTTTGACCACGAATTTGGGCATGAAATTGAGAATAAATCATATATTTGAGTTTGTAATGTTATGGGTAATATTTATCTTCGAAAACTTTCTGAATCCGGGCACATGGGCCCAAGGGTTGATTTATCGACTTTTCGAGCGGAGTGGAAATTTGTTTAAATTGATTTGTTGCGAGTATTAGAGTATATGTTTATGGGTTTGCACATTGTTTGACTAGTTTTGGAGCAATGTGCATCAATTTGAGGTGTTAGAGAGACTTTGGAGCCGGTTATTGAATTTCGGAGCGAGGTAAGTCTCATGTCTAACTCTATGAGGGGGAAACTACCCATAGGTGATATATTTGATGTGTACAACTTGTTGCAGGGACTACGTATGCACGAGGCGACAGGAGTTCGTACGTAGCTAGATTCATGTTATTGTCCGGGTAGACTTAGGTTCACACCATGTTGTACTTGTACTATAATGATTATCCTTGCTCATTTAGTTCTTTATTTTGCATTATGACTTGAGACTAGACATGCGTAGAGTGATAGACTTGCTATTGTAGAGTTTTTGAGGGTTTCATCATTTTCCACAGAATAATGGTGTTCCTCTAACGGATTTCTCATGCGTTGTGCGTTTTCATCGAACAATTTTCCTTAAAAGTTATAATTCACATGTTTATTTGTGAGTGGGGGTCAAGGATCCATTTAAGCTACTTACTCTAATGGGATCGGGCCGTTCGCCTCGACAGGAATTATGTACCACACTGTCATGGGAGCAGACCGTTCGCATCGGCAGTTTAATAGATGTATCTATGGTTCGTGCCGTTCGACCTTCGTCAGTGCACAGTTTAATAATTATGTTGGATCGGGCCGTATGCCTCGGCATTTCTACAAAATATCCTCGCGGAATCGTGTGAAATATTTGGCAAGAAGCCATGGTATCTATAAATCTTTCCCTGATTCGAATTATAACAACCTATTTGGTGAGGTCCATTATACACACATATATATATATATATATATATATATATATATATATATATATATATATATATATATATATATATATATATATATATATATATATATATATATATATATATATATGCTCCGGTTGAGGAGGAATTTGCTAATTAAGAGATTGAGTTTATTGTAAGGAGGATAATTGTACCACATATTTATACTTGTTTATTTTATTTATTTACTTTGCCTCATATTTGTTCACCTCCTTACTGTACTTGATATTGTCGGACCACTAGTGAGTGTCGATGTCGACCGCTCGTCACTACTTCTTCGGGGTTAGACTAGATACTTACTGGGTACACGTGGATTTACGTACTCATACTACACTTGTTGCACATTTTTGTGCAGGTACATATGTGACTAGTACCTTGTGAGAGCAGAGGCATGTATGCATGTGGGGAGTTACGTGAGCTGCATTCCATATTACGACCCGCAGCCGGCAGAGTCTCCTTCAGAGTATTTATATTTCTCTTGTCCAAATTTGTATTCCGGGCAGATGCTGTATTTTATTTTACATTCCTAGCTGATGCTCATGCATTTGTGACACCGGGTTTTAAAGTGATTATGGGTTGTCCCGTATTGAAATGGTTGAAAATATTATTATTTACTTTGTAAATTCCATCTTTTACTATTTAATTGAAGGAATTATGATTGCAAAAAAATATTAAAATGAGAACCAAATTAAGTATTTATTTTTGGCTTGCCTGACAACGGTGTCCGGCGCCATCACGACCTTTAATGGATTTTGGGTCGTGACACACAGACTCCCATCGCTGGTACTCCAGAGCAGTGGGTTCAGGTCGACCAGGTTCCAGAGATTATACCGATACAACCAGTAGCTCCAGCTCAGCCCAAGGTTAGGGCAACAGTTTATGAGGCGGAGTATCTCAGACTTGAGAGGTACAAGAAGTACCACACTCCCACCTTCAGTAGATTGGCGTCAGAGGATGCCAGGGTTTTCTGGAGGAGTGTCACCGTATTCTCCGTACTATGGGTGTAGCGGAGTCGAGTAGGGTTTCTTTTACTATATTCCAACTTAGAGGAGCAGCCTATCAGTGGTGGCGTGCTTATGAGTTGGGTAGTCCAGCTGAGGCGGCTTCAATTACATGGACTCAGTTCTCAGACACATTCTTAAGCGAGTATGTTCCCTAGAGTCTCAGAGACACATGGCGCGCGGAGTTTGAGCAGTTGTGCCAGGGTATTATAACTGTGTCAAAGTATGCCGTTTGCTTCAGTGATTTGGCCTGACATACACCAGCCCTGGTTGCCACAATTCGAGAGAGGGTTCGTCGGTTTATCGAGGTACTCCACCCCAATATCAGGCTTAGCATGGCCCGGGAGTTGGAGATGGATATTTCATACCAGCAGGTTGTGAATATTTCCAGGAGATTCAGGGGTATGCTTGCTTAGGAGAGAGGGGAGAGGGAGGCCAAGAGGTCTCAAGAGTCTGGAACTTATGGTGGTACTCATTCCCCAGATGCAGTTCGTTATGGTAGGGGTTATATGGGTCGCCCCATTCATTCAGCACTTCCAGCCGCCAGTGGTATCCGGACCCTCCTAGGCCCTAGGAGCCTTATTATGGACCGACAATATCTAGTGCGCCTCCTGCACGGGGTGCTTTTAGCAGTCAGTCTAGTAGACCTGGCCCGAGCCAGTCACAACAGTCATGCCCTCCAAGAGCTTTTTTTGAGTATGACGACACTCGCCATATGGTGAGGGATTGCCCCAGACTTAGGAGGGGTGCACCTCCATAGACTTCTCAGCCACCGCGTGCTCCACCGGGTCCTCAGGCTATGATTACAGCACCATCTACCATCCCACCTTCTCAGCCAGCTCAAGGCGGAGGTCGGGGAGGTCGAGGTCACCCTAGAGGGGGAGGCCAAGCCAGATATTATGCTTTTCTCGCTCGTACAGAGGCAGTTGCTTCCGACTCTGTCATTGCAAGTATTGTTCCGGTGTCATAGAGATGCGTCAGTTTTATTTGATCCAGGCTCTACCTATTCCTATGTGTCCTCTTATTTTTCTTCATATTTGGGTGTAGCCTGTGATTCCTTAAGTTCTCCTGTTTATGTGTCTACACCTGTGGGAGATTCTATTATTGTTGACCGTGTGTATCGATCGTGTTTGGTTGTTCTTAGTGGTTTTGAGACCAGAGCCAATTTATTATTGCTCAGCATGGTAGACTTTGATATTATTTTGGGCATGGACTGGTTGTCGCCCCATTATGCTATTCATGATTGCCACACCAAAATTGTGAAGTTGGCTATGCCAGGATTACCGCGATTAGAGTGGAGAAGTACCCTAGGGTATACTCCCAGCAGAATTATTTCATTTCTTAAAGCTCAACGAATGGTTGAGAAGGGGTGTAAGGCGTATCTAGCTTACGTGAGAGATGTTAGTATTGATACCCCTACAGTCGAGTCAGTCCCAGTGGAGAGGGATTTTCCAAATGTATTTCCAGCTGATCTTCCGGGCATGCCGCCAGACAGAGATATTGACTTTGGCATTGATTTGTTGCCGGGAACTCACCCTAGCTCTATTCCTCGATATCGTATGGCTCCTCCCTGAGTTGAAGGAGTTGAAGGAGCAGTTATAGGAGTTGCTTGATAAGGGCTTCATTCGGCCCAGTGTGTCACCTTGGGGTGCTCCTGTCTTATTTGTGGAAAAGAAGGATGGTTCTATGCTGATGTGTATTGATTACCGCCAGTTGAACAAAGTCACAGTGAAGAATAGGTATCCATTGCCTCGTATTGATGACCTATTTGATCAGTTACAGGGGTGCCAGAGTGTCTTTCAAGATTGACTTACGTTCAGGATATCATCAATTCAAGATTCGGGAGCCAGATATCCCAAAGACCATTTTCAGGACTCGCTATGGTCACTACGAGTTTCTTGTGATGTCATTTGTGCTGACCAATGCCCCTCTGGTATTTATGCACTTGATGCACAGTGTGTTCCGACCTTATATTGACTCATTCATCATTGTGTTTATTGATGACATTCTGGTGTACTCCCGGACTCGGGAGGATCATGAGCAGCCCCTGAGGACTGCGCTTCAGACCTTGAGAAAAAAGAAGTTATATGCAAAATTTTCAAAGTGTGAGTTCTGGCTAGACTCAGTGGCATTCTTGGGTCATGTAGTATCGAGTGATAGGATCCGGTGGATCCGAAGAAGATTGAAGCAGTGCAGAGTTGGACTAGATAGTCCTCAGCTACGGAGATCCGGAGTTTTCTTGGTTTGGCGGGGTATTACTGTCAATTTGTCATCTATTGCGAGTTTTCTCATCTATTGCAGCACCTACGACCAGGCTGACCCAGAAGGGTGCTCCGTTCAGGTGGACAGAGAAATGTGAGGAGAGCTTTCAAAAAGCTGAAGATGGATTTGACTACAACCCCAGTATTGGTATTGCCTATAGGTTCAGGGTCTTATACTGTATATTGTGATGTATCGCGGATTGGTCTCGGCACGGTGTTGAGGCAGGATGGTAGGGTGATTGCCTACGCGTCCAGACAGCTAAAGGTGCATGAAAAGAACTATCATGTCCATGACCTTGCGTTAGCAGCTATTATTCATGCCTTGAAGATTTGGCAGCACTATTTGTACAGTGTCCCTTGTGAGATCTATATCGATCACCGGAGCTTGTAGCATCTGTTCAAACAGAAGAATCTTAACTTACATCAGCGGAGGTGGTTAGAGCTGCTTAAAGATTATGATATCACCATTATGTACCATCTGGGAAGGCCAATGTGGTGGCCGATGCTTTGAATCACCGAGTGGAGAGTTTGGGGAGCTTAGCATATTTACCAGTAGTAGGGAGACCATTGACGTTGGATGTTCAGGCCTTAGCCAACCAGTTTGTTAGATTGGATATTTCTGAGCCGAGTCGAGTGTTGACTTGTGTAGTCTCTCGGTGTTCTCTTTATGATCGTATCAGGGAGCGTCAATATGATGACCCCCACCTGCTTGTCCTTAAGGACACGATTCATTACGGTGATGCTAAGAAGGTCACTATTGGAGATGATGGTGCAATGAGGATGCAGGGCAGGCTATGTGTGACCAATGTAGATGGTCTGCGTGAGTTGATTTTCCAAAAGGCTCACAGTTCGCGGTACTCCATTCACCCGGGTGCCACGAAGATGTATCAGGACTTGAGACAACATTACTGGTGGAGAAGAATGAAGAAGGACATAGTGGAATATGTACCTCAGTGTCTGAATTACCAATAGGTAAAGTATGAGCATAAGCGGCCAGGTGGATTGCTTCAGAAGTTAGAGATTCCATAGTGTAAATGGGAACATATCACTATGGATTTCGTTGTTGGGCTTCGACGGACTTAGCGGAAGTTTGATGCAGATGGTACCGTATGAGGCCTTATATGGGAGGCGGTGCCGATCTCCAGGAGGTTGGTTCGAGCCGGACGAGGCTAGACTATTGGGTGCAGACCTGGTTCAGGATACTTTGGAAAAGGTTAAGGTTATTCAGGATCGACTTCGTACAACCCAATCTAGACATAAGAGTTATATGGATCGAAAGGTTCGTGACGTTGCATTCATGGTTGGTGAACGGGACTTGCTCCGAGTTTTTCCCATGAAGGGTATTATGAGGTTCGGGAAGAAGAGCAAGTTGAGACCTAGGTACATCGGGCCTTTAGATATTCTTAAGATGGTTGGAGAGGTGGCTTACAGACTTGTACTACCACCTAGTCTCTCTACAGTTCATCCAGTATTCCATGTTTCTATGCTCCGGAAGTATCACGACGATCCTTTCCATGTGTTGGATTTCAGCTCAGTCCAGTTGGACAAGGAATTATCTTATGTTGAGGAGCCGGTGGCTATTCTGGATAGGCAGGTTTGAAAGCTTAGGTCAAAGAACATTGCTTCTGTGAAGGTTCAGTGGAGGGGTCAGCCGGTTGAGGAGGCGACTTGGGAGACCGATCATGATATGCGCAACCTCTATCCTCATCTTTTAACCACTTCATGTATGTCTCTATGCTCGTTCGAGGACGGACGATTATTTTAAGGGGGGGGGGGTGTAATGACCCGGCCGGTCGTTTTGAGAGTATTAGCCCCGATCCCCTTTTTTCTGCTTCCCCCGTATCTTTTTCTGCTTATGTGACATGCCGAGAGGTTTTATTGTGGTGTCGGAGTGATTTGGGACACTTAGTCCCTAAGACGGAAGCTTAAGTCTTAGGATTTTGACCGTAGTTGGAACTGTGTAAAGATGACTCCGGAATGGGGTTTCGTCGGTTCCGTTAGCTCTGTTGGGTGATTTTGGACTTAGGAGCGTATCCGGATTGTGTTTCGGAGGTTTGTAGCTACATTAAGCATGAAATGGCAAAAGTTGAATTTTTGGAAAGTTTGACCGAAAGTGGAATTTTTGATATCAGGGTCGGATTCTGATTCTGAAAGTTGGAGTAGGTCCGAAATGTTGAATATGACTTGTGTGCAAAATATGAGGTCAATCGGACATGGTTTGATAGATTTCGGCATCGGTTGTGAAAGTTTGAAACTTTGAAGTTATTAGGCTTAGATCGATGTGTAATGCGTGTTTAATGTTGTTTGATGTGATTTAAAGACTTGACAAAGTTCGTATGGTGTTATAGGACTGGTTGGTATGTTTGGTTGAGGTTTCGGGGGTCTCAGATATGTTTCAGATGCTTAACGGATTGAATTTGGACTTATGCAAATTGCTGATGTGTTTCTGGTGTTTTCGCACCTGTAGTGGGGAGACAGCTGGTGCAGACTCGCACATGCGGAAGGAGGAGCGCAGATGCAGATTTGGGCAGCGAGGCTGGGTTCGCATGTGCGGATCTATTTGTGCAGAAGTGGTCTCACTTCTGCGGTGGGATGGTGCGCAGGAGCGGTGAGGGTCGCAGGTGCGGTTCCTTGGTCGCAGGAGCGCATCCACAGGTGCAACGCTTGTATCATAGATGTGGACCCAGGGGACTTAAGTTAAGTCTGCACCTGCGATAGAATTTCCGCAGGTGCTGTAGCATAATTGCAATTATAGGCCCGCAGATGCGAAAAAGCTGAACAGAACACTTAAATGCAAGGGTTCACGATTTTTGCTCATTTTAAACGTTTTGAGCTCGGGTTTGGCGATTTCTTGAGAGCATTTTGGGGGGATTTCTTGAGGTAAGTCCCTTGTGCTTAAGTTTTATCAATAATCTTGCTTCCCCATTTATTTCTCCACCTAGTTAGTATGTATTTAATGTGGAATTTGGGAGTTTGAGGCTAGGGATTTGGAGAGTTTGATTTGAGGATTTGAGGGTCGAGTTGATGTCAGATATTGGTAATATTTGTATGGGTGAACTCGTGGTCGAGTGGGTGTTTGTATTTTGTGATTTTTTTCCGATTCCGTGACGTGGGCCCGGGTCGACGTTTTGGGCAGAATTTTTGATTCTTTGCTAAAGTCGTAGATTCATTATTTAAATTAGTTTCTCGTAATTATATTCATGATATGTAATTACTTTTGGCTAGATTTGGGCCATTCGGAGTCGGAAAATCGAGGGAAAGGCATCCTTATCGATTGATTGAGCGAGATTTGAGATAAGTGGCTTGCCTAACCTTATGTGGGGGGAAATCCGCTTAGGATTTGGTACTGTTGTTATATGTGAGCGCCGTGTACGCGAGGTGACGAGTGCGTACACGGGCTATTTGTTGTAAAACCCAATTTTTACTAAGTAGTAACCTGTTTTTCATTCTTAATTGAGTTATACCAATATGTGTAGTTATCCTGTTTAGTGTAATATCGCATGTCTACGTGCTTTAACTGCTTATTTGAACTCTATGCACCATGCCTAGTTGATTTCCTGTCTTTCCTTGTTCTTTATCAGTCTTAACTGTAGAATTCTTGCTGTTAAACTGTGGTATTTATCGGTTAGAGCTGTGTGTTTACTTTTGAGACTACGAGGCGGTTCCTCGAGAGTTCTCCCTGAACATTTACTTTTGAGACTACGAGGCGGTACCTCGGGAGTTCTCCTTGCACATTTACTTTTGAGACTACGAGGCGGTACCTTGGGAGTTCTCCCTGCATATTTATTTTTGAGACTACGAGGCGGTACCTCGGGAGTTCTCTCTGTAAATTTACTTTTGAGACAACGAGGCAGTACCTAGGGAGTTCTCCCTGCATATTTATTTTGGGACTACGAGACGGTATCTCGGGAGATCCCCAACTGTTTATCCCTGTGTGTTGTATTATTATTTCGCTGTGTTTTCCTTTTGTTAAATTCCAGTCTCTTATTATACTGTTATATTCTCCTGCTTTATTTATTATATACGAGTGGGCCTGACCTAACCTCGTCACTACTCTAACGAGGTTAGGCTTAACACTTACCGGGTACCGTTGTGGTGTACTCATGCTACTCTTCTACACATGTATTGCGTGAAGATCTAGGTGCTTCTTATCAGCCCCGCTATTAGCTGAGAGCACTTGCTGTTGTACGGAGACTTCAAGGTACATCTGCCACGTCCGCAAACCTCGGACTCCCCCTATATTCTCTCCTATGTCAATTACCTTCTGTACTTCTTTTATTAGATTCTAGTGTATAGAGATACTAGTTTCCTTCTGTATCTTGTGACTTATGATGTTCCGGGTTTTGGGAATACTGTGTATTACTAGAGTGTTGGTCATTGTACATGTCGAGCGGCATTGTTACAAGTTATTTAGTTATCTATTATAGTTAGTTGTTAAGTTTTACTTCTATTTTTGTTATTTCTGCATTTTTGTTAGGCTTACCTAATCATAGAGACTAGGTGCCGTCATGACGTCTTATGGAGGGAGAATTGGGTCGTGACATAAATAAAGAGAGATTAGAAGTTGAAAAGTCTTATTAAAACATATGAGGATCGGTACAAATCTTAGCATGACTATAAGGATACAAATACATTGGTCTATATTAAACGACTAAGTGTGGGTGTCAAGTATGTAAAGAAAGGGGGTTCTAAGTTTTTTAAGCCTAAAGGATCACCCTGTGTAACATAAATAATACTTCGCAACTTCCTTTAGGAAGGAGTTGCTCATATTATTCAGCGGTCACTGACTATCATCTCCTGCTACCTGATTACTATGTTGAAGTTGTTTACCTAAAAGCTTTCTAATTCAATTCTAAGTCGTACCCTATCCGTGCGCTACTCGTCTTATACCTCTGGTCCAAGAGGCTTTAGACCTACTATTTGGGTGGTTCTAGACTTTACTTAGGTTGCTAAAAAAAATGATAAAACTAAGCGACATTCAAAATAGACAGGACTTCACGTAAAGACAATTAAAGGCCCAAGTTAGCCTCCACACATAACAACAAATGCACGCAGGTAGATTTCTGGTTATGCAGTAGATGATTTCAGAATTAAAACATATTTGGGTTGTTAAATCCTATAGGCATGGTTCCTATGTGATACTGATTAATATTATCCAGATAGTACTGCAACGTATAGGCCGGTTAATGCAGCGCAAGTCCTATATGCATGATTTCTAATTGTTTACGCGTTGAGGCAGTGAAGCGATATGAGTTACTAGATTAGTAGTGCTGATTTTATAAGCATGCTTCTTAGGCAGACATCAATGTCCTATAGGCATGGTTTCTAATAGTTGAGATATGTTTTATATAATTATCCCTACATGCATGTCGTCTAAGTATGATAATAACAAAATGACAGATTAATTGATTAGAATCCATAGTCATGATAACTAAAGGAGCAGCGCACTAAAAGCAATAGAAGTAATTAATTGATCGATAAAGTAAAAACCTATAGACATGGTATCTAGATGGGCAGTAACAAACATGTGTTATTCATCCTATAGACATGTTGTCGAAGTGTTGAATAGTAGATATGGAAACAATGTAGCAATTATTTGAGTCGACATATTTTGACAAGTTAAATGAAGTGTGTGTGCTTGAGTCCTATAGACATGATTTCTATTTATGTGCAGAAATAGAGCAAGTTTAACAAAATAGCACATAAAACACTTAGACCCTATAGGCATATTTTCATCTCTTTTATGCAAATATTGGAATACCCAGCCCCCTTTTATTAACTTCCCCATCATTCGTCATTACAAGTTATTACATACCATATTGAATGATTATAGACCTAAACATGAATACAGAATAATCGAGCATCACATCTGGGCCTTCAAACAGGCTTAGAACTTCATATGGACTGCAGGTCCAAACTCCAAATGCAGACAGCGCATCCCAGACTTCCAGTACCAGGACAGGTCCAAGATACCAGGCCCAAATAAATGACTTACTTTACCCAAATGGATGTCAAGTTCAGCCATACAAGCGACAAACTATTTATAGAATTAATTGGACATCTTATACACCCAATTCTTAAATCTATAGCTAACAACATCCCTAGTTAAGACATATAAACACGACTAGGCTAGATTGAAGGCACGCAAAATACATATGAGGCAAGTTTAGGCTTGTAATTCCAGAAAGATAGTTTAAGAACACAGAATTGACCATTATAGGATAATGAACCATTCCAAAAAGAGTTTCAAAGTAAAGCATGACCCAAAACTAGCCTAAAGGACTTTAGACATAAGAGCTTTACATGAAGGTCTAGCAGAATCAAGGATAGGAACAAGTGAAATAGCAGTCTACACATAGAAATTCTAACATGGGAGCCTAGTGAGCACAACAAATAGACTAGTGGGCATAGTCTACAATGGTTGACAAAAAATCACATGAGAAGACTTAACATGTTGAGCATCAGTCATAATACCAAAGTTCAGAAACATTACCAAAATTAACAGGATAGGTAGGCATCAAGACTTAGACTAGTTAAACATATAAAAAGAAAAGGCTATGTACTGAAGTCTTTAGGAAATATTTGAGAAACACAAACTTGAACAAATACATTATGCTTTACAAGTAGCAAGGAAACATGTCATGCTGGTTTAGAAGTTCAAGAAATACTAGCATTTAAAAGTTACATGCATAGATCGACCATAAAGAAATTAACAAGATGTACAGGGATGGCACAATAGGAAATAATACATTAGTATAGATTCTAGGTGT